>NW_027312039.1:0-62999 GCF_040954645.1 Diabrotica undecimpunctata
ATATATATATATATATATATAGTAAAATTCAACGACGCATTTTAATGAAAACAAAATCCGTACTTCGCATTTAAATAACGAAGAAAAATACAAAATTATAAGTCTTTGCAAAAAATTTAAAGACGTATTTTACGACGAAAATAAAAATTTAACTTTCACGTCAGCTGTTAGACACGAAATTAAAACTAAGGATGAAAATCCAATTTATGTAAAGGGATTTCGGCATCCCAAAGCAATGCAGGAAGAAATAAAAAAACAAATAAATAATTTATTAGATAATAAGATAATTCGACCGTCAATTTCACCGTACTCAGCTCCAGTTTGGATAGTACCAAAAAAAGCTGATGCCTCAGGTCAGAAAAAATTTAGATTAGTAATTGATTATAGGAAGCTCAATGATCATACTGAAAGTGATCGCTACCCACTTCCTCAGATAGATGAGATACTGGATAACTTAGGAAAAGCCAGTTATTTCACAACATTAGATTTAGCTCAAGGTTACCATCAGATTGAAGTTCATCCGGATTCTATTCGGAAAACAGCCTTTTCAGTTCCGCATGGTCACTTTGAATTTTTACGTATGCCCTTTGGTTTAAAGAATAGCCCAGCAACATTCGAAAGGTTAATGGACAATATTCTTAGGCCCTTTATTCATAAGTTTTGCTTCGTCTACATGGACGATGTCATTATTTTTTCCAAGTCACTGCAAGAACACTTAGTTCATATTGCGACTATTTTTGACACTTTCAGAAAAAATAATTTAAAAATTCAGTTAGACAAATCTGAGTTTCTCACGAAAGAAGTTTCTTTCTTAGGTCACGTAGTGACAACCGAAGGAATCAAACCTAACCCAGCAAAAATCGAAGCTATACAAAAATATCCTCTACCAAAAACAGTAAAAGAAATTAAATCATTTCTTGGTTTAATCGGTTACTACCGAAGATTCATACCCAACTTTGCAAAAATAACGTCCCCATTTTCGAGATGTACTCGAAAAGGAGCAACTATCGACCCCACAAATCCAAATTATTTAGAATGTTTTGCAAAATGCAAACAATTGTTAACTAATTCTCCAGTCTTACAATATCCAGACTTCGAAAAGCCTTTTGTACTGACTACAGACACCTCTAATATAGCTATAGGATCAGTATTATCTCAAAATAATCACCCTATTGCCTACTATTCTCGAACTCTAAATTCCGCAGAACGAAACTACTCCACTATTGAAAAAGAACTTTTAGCCATACTAGATTCTTGTAAACACTTCCGTATGTATTTATACAACCAAAAATTCACCGTAGAAACAGATCACAATCCTCTCGTATGGATCTACAAATTAAAGACCCCACTTCTAGATTAGCCCGATGGAGACTTAAACTAGAAGAATATGATTTTGAAGTTAAATATAAAAAAGGCAAAGAGAATCAAGTTGCTGATGCTCTTAGCCGAGTCCAAATAAATGCCCTAAGCTCGAGTTCAGAATGTGCTGAACCCCGAATTCAGAATGTGCTGAACCACCCGACAATTTCGACATAGACGATTTCCTTGCCGATTTTGACAACTTACAAAACAGTACTAACACACAACATACATCAGTTGAGAACCCTATCACTGGAATAGAGATTTCACCTGAACCAATTAATTTATCCTCAAACCAAATTATTTTTAAACCAGAGTCAAATAATTTTGAAATTAAATACAAAAGAATTTTTAACAAACACCGTTACACTATCACTTTGACAAACAATTGGAAACAGAAATAGCAAATACCTTCCAAAATATCCTTAGACCAAATCAAAAATTTGCAATAACAATCCCTCACGAATTTAGACCTTTTATCTGTAACTATTTTAAAGAAAAAATAAATTCCACAGTCAAAGCAATATTTTGCAATATACTACTTCAGGACATAGAAGAAGAAAACCAACAAATAGAATGCATAAAGAAATATCACGTAGAAAATCACAACGGAATAATTGAAACCTACAAACATTTAAAACAAAAATTTTATTGGCCCTCAATGCAGACAACTATTTCTAATTTTATCAATAAATGCGAAATTTGCCTAAAAATAAATACGAGCGACGTCCTTATAAACTTCCCCAATTAGGACCGTTGTTAGGTCAAAAACCTTTTGATATATTACATATCGATCTATTCCACTGCAATAAAAACCTGTATCTCACAATAATAGATTCTTTTTCCAAATACGCTCAATGCTATAAGCTCACCGACAAAACTTCCATTTCCATACTAAATAAATTAAGACACTACTTTTCGCACCACAATTACCCAAAAAAGATTGTATGCGACAGCGGCACCGAATTTAATTCCGCAGTCATTAAAGAATTCCTAAATATCCACAAAATCGAAATACATTTTACAACAGTAAACAATTCTTCCTCAAACTCTCCAGTAGAGCGCTTTCATTCAACTCTTATTGAAAAACTTAGGACCTTACAAGCCCAAAATCCAAATGATTCGTTAGATGACATTCTAACACACGCCATTCTTATTTACAACCAATCAATCCACAGTTCCACAGATTATTCCCCGTTCTCAATTCTGTACGGACCCTATGCAGAAGAAATACATTTCGAACGCGCTATCTCAGAGTAAACATATAATCAAAGACATAAAGAAGAACTCCAACCCTTTATTGCAGAACTATATAATAAACAAAAACAAAAAAGACAACAACTCTTAGATAGACAAAACGAAAATGCCGAAGATATTCCGGAAATAGACCTTACAAAATCCCTATATGTTTCTAAGAAAAAACATAAGTCCAAATTACAAGCCCCTTTCTCCACTATTCATCCAGAAACGCAAGACAAAACAAAAATAATCGGTAAAACAGATAAACAAAATTTAACAAGCACTCACCTTAAATATGTAAAACGAATACGAAAACATGTAGATAAACCTACTCAAGACCCAAATTTTTCACAGGACAATCCTCGCCCTGGTCCATCCACTCAATATTCAGGAGATTCCGAATAATGGTTACTATGCTGAAGAGATAGGCAAATCAAGAGAAATCTCCCACTATCACAGACATTTTCTTCACATTCCACTAGACAAATTATCCGACAGTATTGACGCTAGTCCGACAAGCTATTTCAAAGATCACTTCAAAAATGCACCTCTCTCGCTACTGTACTCCCAATACACCCACATACAAGAACAAACAAAAGACGATCTACACAAGATTACGCGAAAACAGAAACGCGGACTTTTTAATTTTCTAGGTACAGCCATCAAATACGTGACTGGAAATCCAGACGACTCTGACTTAGACTTGTTAAAATCACACATAATCTCTTTAGAAAATAAACAAAACGAAATCATAAAAAAATTTAATAACCAAATATCTTATGGAAACTCTTTTAACACGAGATTCGATAAACTTTTAGAAAAACTGAATTCTGATAATTCAATTCTCATATCTGCACTCAACAAATTATCAGCTGATTTTGACAGCTATATCATTCTACACAATGAGATAATAAATCTCCAAAATATAAACGAATTTCTAATGAAACTTATAAGAACCATTACTTTATCTGAACTTAATATCTCTAATATAGAATTATTCACTTTAAAAAGGAAATAATAGACCTTAAAGAGAACCTTCTCAAAATTTATCCCAGAAATTCAATTCCCAATAGTAATGAACACCCTTATGAACTTATAGAGTCAACAAAAACTTTAGTTTGTGTAACTTCAAATACAATGCTCATAATAATTAAAATCCCTATACTCCATGAAATTCCTTATACTACCTATAAAATCTATCCCATTCCAAACAAAGATCATGTTATGATTCTGCCACCTGCAAGCTACTATACAAATAATAAATGGTTCAACACTTGTATAGGACAAGGCGATAACATAGTTTGTTCCAACTATGTACAATCCAAATGTAACATACCCAATGTAGATAATTGCACAAAAACATTAATCACAGAGAACTTTTTCCAAGAAACCAGCAAAGTCATATTGCTAGGAATAGTTCACCCAATGAGAATCCAGCAGATAGAAATTAATTCAACCAGCCTCTTGACGACAGATGTACCAATAATGATTGAAGGTATCCAATTTAATAAAAAGACGTCTCAAGACATTTCCATTCCAAAAATTGTTCCAATAAAATTAATACCAAACCATGAGATGAAAATTGAAAAATTAACAATCCCAGAGACACATGGCCAAATTCAACCAATAGATACCATAGAAGTACTACCCCGATTATCCATAGGACTGAGCACCACTTCTGTTATAATATTTTTAACTATTTTAGCTTTCCTAATAATCTTCCTAATTAGGAAAAGAAAACGAATTTCCAAAATCCTATTTGGAGAAAAATTGCATCCTGCCCAGATCCAGATACTAGACGAGCTGATAGCCGAAGTAACCAAAACTTCGAGGACGAAGTCCCAACCAATGGAGGGAGGAGAAATGTAGCCATAAGCTCCCTTACTATTAAGAATCAGCAGATTCCGATATCCGACGTTATAAATAGGAAGAAATCAATATTTTTATTATTATTGTAATTATTATGTTTCAATAGTCAAGTTTAAATCATTAAATGTAGTAGTTTGTAGAATTTCTCAAAAATTGTAACTTATTTTCGAAATAAAGATTTTTTTTTGGGAATATCGACGTTGAAGAAACATTTCTATATATATATATATATATATATATATATATATATATATATATATATATATATATATATATATACAGTTTAACAGATAGAAATTATTACATATTAGTTGAATATAAGAATTTAACTAGGTCAAGTTCAGAATGTTGATTACCCAACTTTTTTATTGCTTTTATAAGTACAGAATATAATTTCTTTTAAATTATCACTAAATAACTGTTTATATACCAAATTCTATTTTTTTTAATGAAACGAATATGCCATATAATTTTATTAGCTTAAGGTATATTTTTAAAAAATATTTATATTTGTCCGTGAAAATACACTGTGACAGGTCGGAAAATATTAAATTGCGACATGAATTTGCTTAGATGAATAAATTCTTCAAATAATATAGACGAAGAAATCGGATATGACTTTTTATTTAACCATTTAGCTACAATAAATTACGATATTTAGAATTATCGTTACAATTATAAGAAAGGAAAATAATTTGAACGAACTTTTGAAGATAATTGACCACTCACTGGAGATAGAAAAGTTTTAAACGATAATAACATTATGGAAATTTCGGATGTAGAATATACTCAAAATGCAGTTTCTTTACCTGTGACAAAGAAGCATATAAAGAAGGAAGAACATAGCGACACATAGCAAGAAATAAGTATGGCTCTTGCAATCAACGAATTTTTAAATATCGCAAGCAAGGTGTTGCCAAGCGAGTTTGATGGAAGCACAGGTAAATGAGTTCCTTGAGAAAATAGCGATAGGATACGAGGAAACAGCGATAACATTAATAAAGACAAGATTAACCAATAAGGCCAGAAACCTTATAACTACAGAGGATATAATCCCAAGAATAGCAGCGGCACTGAAGAGAGAACTGAGAGGCTATTATAATATATTACCTAATCATAATCTGGCTTAGTTACACATCTTTTAAATGTTCATACTCAAATTGGCTGATTTACTATAGTCAAGTTCTGAGAATTCATTTTTCTAAAACAACATGATTTTGGGAAACTATTTATCAACCCAAAACACTTTAAATTCCTTAAGGAAACGTACCCGTCCTTTGTGTAGAAAGTTTAAAATGACATTTTAAGCTTAATTTATTGCTTTGCACGGAGGTCCTAAGAACAAAGGAACCTAGTTGACTTTCCTACATACGTATTTCTTCTGTATGGACGGGCACTAACCAACTCGTCGTCGCGTCGCGTCGCGAACGCATCTAAAACACGCCAAGGGCCAAGATCCGTACCAGCATCAAGTGTGCATCCAGCCTACCCTGAGGTTCCGAGCATTGCACCAGCCACAGCGCCGATGCCTATCCTTCTAGATATCGGCCGCATTCACAAAAGGTAAGTGAATCTCATATAGAATTGACCATAAGTTATTAAATCTGCCTATTGTTATTTTTATTTACAATCATCTATATTACATATCCATTTCCACATATTGCATTTTTCGTTATTTTAAATTAAATATTACTTAGCGACCTCTTTAAGTTTTACTCAAAACAATATGTAGTCCTAATAATTATCTGACCAGATCTAAAAAACTACTTAATGAAAGTATTATTTCCTATCATTTAAATAATAATAATAATCTGTAAATTAAAGTAAACCTCTGCACGGGCGACATCCCAATAAAGTCAGTCAAGACTATGTCGAGAATACAGCGTCAAACTAATGATTGACATCAAGAAAGATGTTCCCTGAAACAGAAGGTTTATTACTTGCCATTCAGGATTAGGTCATACCAACCAAAAATTACCTGAAATATATCGTCAAAGACCCTCGGGTCCAAAACTTCCCGATGAAAACAGTCATCTGGCCTTCTGAACATGTATTGTCTTATTTACCTTCTGAAGCGTAGACAAAAAATACGATTTCTAAATTTTATATATTCCTAGAAAAATGTTTAAACCACACAAAGAGAGGCTTAATAGTCCCCACACTACAATATTGTTCTTTTTTTCTCGGAATTACTAATCACCAAATACACGGTAAACTATCTATATTTAATTATACACTAAACATTTTTGGTTTTTCTCTACATTTCCAATGCATTCCAATGGTCATTTAGCATTTCAGAATCGTGACATATATACAGGGTTCGCCAAACCGCTGACTTTCTTCGATTATGGCTACACTTGTTGCCGAGAGGGGGCGTTTGGGCCTGTAGGACCCATCGCCGGCTCTGCGGACTTCTTCCTGTCCTCGGAATTAGACCGGGTGTTGACCATCTTTGCTTGTCACTGATAAAATGGTTTAATACTTCTACTGGTATAAAATAACGGTTACCGTGACAAGTATCTGTTATAGGTAACAGTTACAAGGAGCAGTTACAAAATAACAGATCAAAAATAGAAAACAGAACAGGTAAAATAGTCTAAGTATTCCTTGACTTACGGAAGGAATAACTTAGTAAACAAGAAAAATAAAATGGTATAAAGGTACAATGCAAAGAAAATGTTTCTTGACTTACGGAAGAAACAACTTAGAATGAAAAGTAAAATACACAAAATAAAAGAATAGAAAAGTGCAGAAATATTCCTAAGTGTTTCTTGTCTTACGGAAGAAACAACTTAGGACAGAAATACAGATAAATGAAATATGTAAATATGAAACAAGGTATGGAAATATTTCTAAGTGTCATCGAATCAATTAGAAATTTGAATTAGGCCAACCTTGGAATTCCCAAGTATTTGACCGATATCCAAATTCCTTGATGCCTCCGGCACGGCTGTCACGCCTCCGGAGGACACACTATGCAGTATATAAAAAATGTTTTAACCAAAACTAATGTATAACAAAGATGTCTATTATTCAGTCAGAACAACGGAATGAACCAAAGTTGTGTTTGTTTAATGGAACATCCTGTATATTATAGCATTTTTGAATATATTTGAATGATTAATAATTACTAAAAAACATTTACTAATTATCTTATAGGAGTATTATTAATAAATTTCAAACAATATTGAATGTATTAAAAAATACATTCAATATTGTTTTAATATACAGGGTGCTCTATTTAATAATTAATAATATAATTAATAAATAATTAGCCCATAATAATTACCCATATTTAAAAGTTAGTTTTAAGTATTTATTAATAATATATATCAAAGATTGAATAATAAGCAATTACTGCGTCGTATTTTCTGAACAATAAAAATTGACTCCAAGATTTTTAGTATAGTCGTCAGAGAGTTGACCCCCAAAAATCATAGGAACAAGCTGAATTTTGCAGAGAATATTAATTTTGGTACCCCAAAAAGATGCATAAAAGTTCACTAGTTTTACCCCCGGGCTTCCCCGGGGGTAAAACTTCCCCCGGAAAAAAATGTTTCAAATAAAAGATGTAGCTGATACAATTTTCAACAAAAATGTTTGTTGAAAATGAATGAACCGTTCTCTTAGAAACAACGCTTTTTCTCTTAGAAGCGACCGTCGATTTTGCATGTCAGATACGCGAGCAAATCAATGTTCAATAAAATTTGTATCGGCTGGACGGTAAAAATTCGATATCTTTTGATCCAAATGTCCTATCGATAAAATTCAAGATGTGTTTTAAAGGCAAAGAATGCAGCTTTCGTATGCAGTTTTTGTATTTTGTCGAGAAGAAACTCAGTTTTTATAAAAGTGTTAAATAAATTAACATGGCGCGATGTTTGCCATTTTTTACGATTCTCGTGAGATCAATAAAATTGATCACGATCATTGATCAATTGTAGTAAAATTTTTATTTTTAGAGAGCAACCTTAAAAACTCATGACATAAAATTTCAATTTTGACTTGTGGTAACTGTTTGGAAAAGTATCAAGACTGATTTAAATATTTTATTTTTAATATTCAGAATATGACCTTATTTAGTTTTAAATCTTTTATTCAATCATAGTATATTAGCTAAGTATAATATGGCTTTAGTTCATCCTTTAAATTCTCGAACTCAAATTGGCTGATTAATTATTGTCAAGTTCTGAGAATTCACTTGTCTGAAAACAACATGTTTTTGGGAAACAGTAACAAATACGAGGCAATTTGAAATATGAATAAAAAACTCAGAATTTAATGTTTTACATAACAAACCATCACTAAAAAAAACACGCAAATCGCGTCACGTTTATTTCTTTAACGTCTGTATAAAATCTGAGTGTAACAAAAATTATACTTAACAACCCTGCCACCCATTTTGACGTAGGATGCTGTCAACGGCTGTCATATCGACAATATGACACAATTGTCATATTGTCTATCCAGCAATCAACATGTGTGTATATGCATAATGTAGTTTTTTAATAATGTAGTCTATTGTTTTATTTTAATAGGATTACACCGCATCAAGTAATGTGGTTTATCATTATTTACCTCGACCTGTGCGTTGCAACCTATTTACAGTGAAGTTATTACGAAATGATCCCTTATTTTCGAGAATCACATCCCAATCCTAACCATCCCCTTAAATGAGTTTACTTGTGGCAAAATACAAAAACTACACACGAAAGCTGAACTCTTTACTTTTAAAATGCATCTCGACTTTTGTCGATAGGTGACTTGAATCAAAAGATATCGAATTTTTACCGTCGAGCTAATACAAATTTTATTAAACATTGATTCCGCGCGCGTTGCAAAATCGGCGGTCGCTTCAAGCGTTGTTTCTAAGAGAACGGTTCATTCTATACAAAAAATGCTTATAAACATTTCTGTTTAAAATTATCTCAGCTACATTTTTATTTGAAACATTTTTTTCTAAGGTGTACAGATTCTTGGTATATCGATTTTTTTGCGTTTTTTACCCCACTTCGTGTGGGGTTTTAGTGGGAAGCCCGGGGGTAAAAATGGTAAACTTTTATGCATCTTTTTTGGGGTTATCAAAATTAATACTCTCGGTAAAATTCAGCTTGTTCGTATGATTTTTAGAGGTTCAGTGGTATTTTCGTCTCTGACGACTGGAGTATTTTTGGATACCTATTTATATTTTTTGAAAAAGTATTCCTTGAAAATGGTGGACGGTAGCCATTGTGTAAGATAATTTTAAATGAGAGAAATTTCTTAATTAAGAAGGTATCGTTGTAAAGAACTTAAAACGATTACTTGTCATACAAACCATTTTTAACGATTAAATCACTGATTCGCATCAAAAACTAGGAACAAATTACCTCCACGAGTAAGCTGAACATTAATTTAGTTCATCATCAGACAATAAGAGAAGGCAACTGTTTATATGTAAACTGATCATAGTGAGAAACACTTTTATTTAAAAAATTCTTTATAAAATTTCCCTTTCGGCTTACATCACAGAACGTTTTCGGACTAATAAGTCCATCATCAGTGCAGTTACCAGGTATACACGAGGGAACCACATTATGTGCGTAAAAACCCTTTAAATGATGTTAACTTTGTTAATTAATACGGGCGACTACGAACTCCCCCACGCTATTAAAAGCGACTACGAACTGCCCCATACTACCTAGGTACTTAGATAATATTTTTGTGAACATATATAGTTTTTATTTTACTTTATTGTATTCAAAAAGGAACCCAATTTCCAAAGCATGAGCGAAAATTTTAAATGATTAAATAATGAAACTATAACAATATAATCGAATAAAGTTTATTTATAAATCTACATTAACTTATATAAGTACGATAACAAAAACTATAGTTAAACAATAACAATGCTTAGTTCTAATGTCTGATTAGTGATTAAAATAAGTAAGAGTATAATAATAAGTAGACTATATTTTAAAAGTTAGCTGCATAATAATTAAATTTAGCACGCGCTATCTCAGAGTATACTTCTGCTTGAAAATTTAACAAAATGTCTGTAAATTTAAATATGTCAGGATGTGATTTATAAAAACATTCGTTAAATTTCGAGTGAAATGATTCACATGCGTTTAATAAGTTCATCAGAAAATAAAAAGTTCATCAGAAAAAAGTCACCAACATCAATTGGATCTAAATAAGAAATGCCGAAAAACAATTTTAAATATTTTCCAATAACAGTTTGATTTTTATATTCCGAGGACAAACCTAAATTTTGAATTTTTCGGTACCAATTTTGTGTTAAATCAAATTTGCAACAAAAAATAATAATGTCGGACCACACTAACTTGGTTGCATTTTGAATTGCTATTTCAAAATTAGAAATTATTCACTTCGGTTTGAAATTTAAATTCAAATCTGTACATATTGTTATTAATGTATCAAAAGTTTTTTGTACGATTGCTGTGATTTATTTGTTAACAAATAAAATACTAGAGGAACATAAAAACCATTTTTGTAACCATGTAGAGTAAACATCTGACAAACATATTTGGAACAATATTGAAAAGTTCCATCTACATACAAAGAATCTACATTACACAAAAAGTAAAGATTTGTGAAACAACTAAAAATTGCGGAATTATTTTTCGTAGATAATAAAAAGTTTTCACTTGTATTTGTTTTTAAATTTAAGTTCATCAATACTTGTAGAACTTCTTCCTGTGACTTGGGCAATGATGGTGTGGATTTTCGTCTTGCAGCATAGATATTTCTTCGAACGCAAGAAATGTCTTTCGTCGTCAGCGGTAAATTGCTGACATTTTCCTTCCTCAGTTCCTTGTTTACAATCTTTAAAGGTCTTTCACATATATCTTCTAGAGCTTTCTTCTTTGTAGAATTACTAAAAATTTGCCGGTCAACGTGGATATATGGAGCATTTATGAGTACCGATGCTTTTTCAAAAATAACGTAATTTTCATCACCTTCCTTTGTGTACACTTTTTGTTGACACCCTTTTTTGATGCATCGCCATCTAACTTTTCCATCTTTGGAGACATGGGCCTTTGAATATTTATATTCATTAATTATTAATAAAGGTTCTCCCCCTTTGACTAAACATAGTCATTGGATTCGCCATTTAAAAATGAAACACTAACGGACAAAACTATACCGTAATACTCGCAACTGAAGTGAATAACTGAAAATATTTACATTCTTGCTTTCAACTATAATCAAATTTGGAATTTCCGGTCATTAAGACTTAATCCCCAACTTTCTCGGCGATGGGGCAGCAGGTACATCATGGCATGCAAGACTCCCAGGGCTTGTTAACAAAAGAGAAGGTATCTCTATAGGTCCTTGATAGTTGCTATCGAGGATCCATAGTGATTGATACCTTCTCTTGGGTTAGCAACCACTGGGGGTTTTTATGATTGATGGTATACAACCAACTACAGGAATTACATTTTCCTTGTGGATCATATTGAAGTCTTCTTAAAAATCGTTTTAAAATCAGACATTACTCTTCCTCGAAATGACACCTTTGGACCATTTATTAATTTAAATTGTCATTGAAACACCAAAAAACTTACCCAAACTTGATTATCTTGTAGATGAAAGTTGGACGGTTTGGAAAATATTGAGTGGAAGAAGATTTCAGATGTATCTGGATATTTAAGAGGCAATAAAAGGCTACGTAGTAACGATTTATTATTATAAAAATAATACAGTACAAACATATATTATATAATGACAATTATTTTAATTCATGTATACTTTTAACTCTAATCATGGGTGCGTTCAAGGTATTCTGATGAAGATTATTGTATTGAGTTGTAAAACTATTTGCGACTAGAGGGTTAAGTATGACACACTGATTATTTGACAAAGGTTCAGTCAACTGTTGATTACTACGTTTAGAATATGTAAATTGCGCATTTTTTTGCTTAGGTGTAGAACGCCAACGATTGTAGTTGGTAATGTTGCGATCAGTTACTACAGGATTTGAAATAGGTCTTGAAATTGATGGATTATTTTCATCTGTCATAATGGCACCGTCAGACGATCTAAAATTTTGAGAAATACTGTTTGGTGAATTGATTGATAGGTTTATAAACTCTTGTCGAGAATTATTAGTAGTGTTATTAACTATTGCGTTGTTTAGAGTACGGGGAACTATTTGTGGAGAACTGGCATTTCTATTCAGTTGTGAAGTATTATTTGGTCTTACAATTGATGTATGATTACTATTTGTCATAACGCCAGGTGGTCTAAAAACTTGAGAAATATCATGTGTTGAATTAATTGAAGTGCTTGATAGAGGTGTTAAATCTTGTCGAGAATTATGTGTAGAGATATTAACTATTGCGTTGTTTGGAGTATGGAGAACTCTTTGTGGAGAACTGGCATTACTATTTACTAGTGATGTAGTATTTGAAGGATTAAGTAAATGTGCGTTTGAAGTATTAAGAAAATTGGGAGTAAAATGTTGGGAAAAAACGGTTCGATCAATATTAGGAGAAGTTACTGGTACAGAGGAATGTGAAGAACTAGAACTAGATACTATTGTTTGATCTTGGATAAACCATGTGTTTTGGAATATTGGGTATTAGGCGTTAATATACTTCCTAGGGTTTGACAAATTGATAGTGCACCGTTCAATATGCTCGAAAGCGAAACCCTAGGTTGCACCGTCGGTGGATTATTTGTCTTTACAGTATTTATGAGTACAGCTTCACTTGGTTTCAATGTTATATCGTTAATATCCACATTTGCCTTTTTATTAAATAAAGGTAATGGTTTTACGTCATTCCACATTGTTACCTCTTTGTTTGTTTCAGATTCTTGTACGCGCTATCTCAGAGTAATGTTCACCATGTCGAATATTTACTGGAACTTTATACAAGCCTAATTGTAAAAACATATTTTTCATTATCCCATTTCTAGTTATATCCTCAGTACTTGGTGCTTTTAACGACTTATGCTTGACTCGTTTTGCAAGTCGTAATAAGTCAATTAGCAGAGTAAGACCGGAACTATTTAAATTATTGGTATTTGGTAATGTGTCGTTTTGTATTTTAATATCAGGCCTTACTATTGCTGTGCTTGAATATTGTACTGGTAATATTTCTACATTAAGAGTGTTCGAGACCTCAGCTTGAGGTAAAATTTCGTTGTTTTCGACTGTAGCAGGGGACTGTGGCAATGTGTTCGATTTAGCTGAGAAATATGTTGTAACTTTATTCAATTCCGTTTCACATTCACTAATCACTTTTTCAGTACTACTGGATTCATTTGCAACAACTGTTACCGCATTGACTGTTTTAATTTCCTTTTCTGACACATTAACTTTCCCTAGAATATTTTGGGCGTCAGTTATACCTACTGATAAATCAGAATTAGATTTCGATGTGGAAGAATTAGATAAGCTAGTAGACTTAATAACTGGTTCGTCATCGTCGGATAATACTATAACTTCGTTACAATGTAAACTATTTTTGTTGATGACAGACTTACAATTAAGATATTTGTTTCTAAGAATTGAATCCAAATTAACTCTAGTTAATTCGACGTATAGTTTAGTATTTAAAGCGTGACCTACGGTACATTTCTTTTCATGACTTATTCTACATTCGATTCGTCTAAATCTTGCTTTACAAAAACTGCAACAAAAATGTTCTTGATAATGAAGCTTAAGAGCCTTTGCGTTTTTGTGTACCGATAAACAAATATTGCACTTATGCGTCTTTGTTTGTTTAGATGAAGATTTACTGGGTTTTAATTCTAAAGCTTCAAACAATGTTGGGTTAGTTGTGTCTGTATCGGATATAAAGACACTCGAAGATATTCTTCTTCTTTTAATTTTGCTTTGTTTTGTTTCGGTAATTGTCTCTTTACTTTCACTACTTTCTCTTTTACGTTTAGATGAGTCATTAGAAATAATTTTAAACTTTGCATGATCATCAACAAGTTTGATACTAATAGGAGTTACTTTGAAATTAGTCCGGTCATCTACGGGATCAACTGTCAACTGGGCGTGATCGTTTTCCAGATTATTCGGACTAAAACTTTTGTTTTTTGAAATATTTGTTTCTGAAGAACTATCTGAATTCGAGATAGTTTTATTATGTAACGGTGTAGTCTTTTTACGAGCTGTATTTACTTCCGTTGCTCTTTCAGTAGCTAATTTTAAATTTATATTATTATCACTACAGTATTTTTCGACTGCACCTAATTCTAACCTAATGAAGGGATTTACATCGAAAATGAGAACATCAGTTAGCAATTTAAGGTTCGGATAACGCGAAAATAGTTCTGACACTGATTCGTGAACTTTTACTTTTTTAGGTAAATTTGAATTAAGAGAATAACTGTCCAAAATAATAAAATTCTCATCTTTTTTCGATCCATCAAACTCATTGAATTCACTTTGACATAGATTATGATTATTATGATTGGTATCGTCTAGTTGTTCTTTTCGGAATTGTTTGGTTGTTGAAATCGTTACATTGGTGTTGGGAATTTTCATTTCCGTCGCTCTTAAATGCTCGATAATTTTTTCCTGAAAACAAAAATAATTAAATGATTATTTTATATACGTTTGCGATGATTAATCATTAAAACATTTAAAATAAACACATTAAAAAAAAGCATCTTAGCAAGATTCTGAGTGAGCCTTAATATACTAGGACAATTTTCAATTAAAGGTGACTCATCTACAAATTGAACTGAGAGCTAACGGCAACAATGTTAAATGTCAAAAGAAAATTCTTGCCGGGGTCATTTTTATTGTGTATGCTTTGCCAATGTAAATAAGTGAGCAGTAATATAGTTCCGTAAAATTTGCCACCGTGACAATATAAATTGGTGCGATTCACGAGCGTATAGTTGGGCAATTTCGTTGAATAGTCTGAAACATCGGTAACCTTATTGACATTTCGAGGGTCTATATATTAACGTCCTTGTATAAAATGGGAATGAGATAAATAGTTTATTTGTTCCGCATTTTATATGTGCATAGGCGTGGTGTGTTTTATATCTTGGGGATATATTTATTAAATAGACTTTATTAATATCTTTAAAATAGTTTTTGAGATAAGTAGAGTAAATTTGAGGTAAGTTTATTCTTTTTATAGCATTAATCTATTAACGGCCGATCCAATAAACGGTTGAGTTTACCGAAAGTACAAGCTGATTATAGCCGCAAATGTCAAACATGGAACAAAAAATTTCGGTATAGCAGTGTTAAAGATGTAAATTACTGGTGTTGTTGAAGGTCATGTTTAAGAGGATGATGTATGCATTAGGCAGCTTATGTTACTCTTTATCGTATGGAGTGTGGTCTAAAAGGTGTAATTTGTGAAGAATTAGCTGAAATATATGGAAATGTCCTTTTATGTTGCTTACATCTAGGACAAGGAAAAATAAATAGTATATATTTGTAGCTAATGTAAGACTTCGTATGTAGATGAAATTGTTTAATACTGCTAGTATCGTAAAAATTTTTTAATATAAGTGAGTCCAATAGATTACAATTCAGCAATTCATCAGAATTCACTTTCTCCCACTTTACCTAAACCTTTAATCAACCATTGCTCCCCCTCTCTTAGTCAACAACTTAGTACACCATACTCACAACTAAAATTTCAGGCTTTTATGTATCGAATTTAATATAACCAAAATATATTTTGTTCAGGGTGCTAGATGCTTTAAGCATGAAGGACCTCTATCATCTCTAATTTTGTTGATTAACTCATTCATTATCCTTTAACCCACTCTCCTTTATTCTTTAGTCATTCCATTTACTTTTATTCCTGCCAGGTCTCTGAGGATCTCAGTCTTTCCAAAAATTCTTAAATTTAATCACATATATTATAACTTTAATTCCTTCAGCCGGAAGATTTTCAATCCCTTTTTCTCAATCTATTGGACTCACTTATATTAAAAAAATTTTACGATACTAGCAGTATTAAACAATTTCATCTACATACGAAGTCTTACATTAGCTACAAATATATACTATTTATTTTTCCTTGTCCTAGATGTAAGCAACATAAAAGGACATTTCCATATATTTCAGCTAATTCTTCACAAATTACACCTTTTAGACCACACTCCATACGATAAAGAGTAACATAAGCTGCCTAATGCATACGTCATCCTCTTAAACATGACCTTCAACAACACCAGTAATTTACATCTTTTATATCCAATATTAAATAATTATAGAAACATTTTTAAATCCCAACACCTGGATTGCTGTTATCATTTTAACATCATCAAAGTTTTTAATCTTTTGGCTGTAGTAATATAATGTTTAACTAACACTGTTTCATGGTTCATTGACATTTTGTTTTTGACACCGTTCATGGGTATTTCATCAATCAGTTGCCAGCCGTAGTCCGTTTGAAGAGGTTTACTCTCCGGACACTGGAACTCACTTAAGCATGGGTGTATGTTACCTGAAGTAAAATCTAATTAAAATATTAAACATCATATAATATTATCAACATCATGTACAATCTTTGGTAACATTTTTCATTTTAAAGGGTTTTTACCCAAATATTTTGGTGGCTCAGGCATGGTAACCTGTAAGTATAACCATTTTATTGTTTTTAACCTTAGTCAAAATTTTAAACCACGTTTGCTGTAATTAAATGGTTTATACTTATTTTAGGTATTTTAACCTGATGATGGAACAGTTGTTCCGAAAACGTTCGTGCTTGTAATGTTGCCCTTTTAAGGGTTTTTATAAAATAAAATATACCCACATACAAAGACTAACCTCTTTTGTTATACGTGGTATACAGCCAGCTACAGGAATTATTTTCCTTGTGGATTTTAGATTTGGCAATCGTCAAATCAGCAGTTGCCAGATTACAACAGATGTTTGCAATTAATCTCGAACGAGACAAATATTTACTCGTTATTGATTCATATAAATTAAAATTTGCAGAATTCATTAAATAGTGTAATCAAAATGTACTTTTTAAAAGATTTATCTCTTTATATTTGAAGCATCGAGTTAGAATCTATGGAGAGGACATCACGTGACTAAAAACGACCTCACTTCGGCCATATTGTTTTGACACTTTTGACAGATCGTATATGTTTATTTACGTTTGTGGTTTTTCGAATATTTTTAGTTTTATAATACTTTTATAGAAACTGTAATAATATATTGTGATAGTGCATAATAATGGTTTCTTGTTCTCAACGTAGTTGCAGTGGCAGAAGCAATGTTAATAAAAAATCTTCAGGAATAACGTTCTACAGGTTAGAATACCAATATGTAAACAAAGTAATGGCCCGTACTTCAGAGAATAAATTAATAGTATTTGACTGTATTAATTTATCTTTATATATAATATATCGTGTTTTTAGTGTTTACCGCGGGATAAATAAATCATAGTTTATTAAAATTGTATTGCACAGTTAGCCACTCCTACCTACGCTGTTTTTAGTACAAACGTTAATATGCTCATAGCTTCTCCATAGATTCTAACTCGATGATTTGAAGCATACAATATGCATTATATAAACATGCCAACACTGCCAAACCAAAATATTTTTGACATTTGCGGCTATATTCAGCTTGTACTTTCGGTAAACTCAACCCAATAAACAAAGTGAAAATTTGACAATTAATTTATTAGATTAAATTAAAAACACATAAACTAAGACTAATTTACAATCAAAAAGACTTATTTTTCTCATGAAAGGAAAAACAGGTGTGTATACGCACCTTTAGCCGAATGCGGGTACAATTTTTAATAAAGGAACATATTGTATCTTAAATGTAAATTAAATTTTAAGATGAAAATTTTGGAAACATTCAGGGTGTAGATGCACTCTACACATTCTACATAAATAAATTACTTTTGCACACATATTACTTTTGCACATCCGATATTTTTTTCTTGCAATAGTATCGTCTCTTTTTATAATGTGGCCAGTATTGTCGATTCTAGTTTCATCTGGTAAAGCAAATCGATGGACTAAGTTTGACACTAATGTAGCGGTATTCTCTTCTCTTCATGTTTGATTCAACAAAATCTGTGTGGGCTCATGCTTTCTCTTATGATGTAATTCTTTATCCTCATCCTTCGACCAATACATATCAACTTGAAGCAGAGTGTGATAACCAGATAATATACATATGGCAATATATTTTTTTAAATCTTTGTTATTCATTTCAAAACCGTGACGGTTATTCTGCAATGCATAAATATTTGTAAAACATAGAATGCTCTGAATTACTTCTTTATCAAAAAAAGAGTGAAAAAACTTCAATAGGTGACGTGATATTTGACGTTTACACTACCCTCCTTGAACAAGGACGTTCCATATTTAATGCAGTGAAGAAAGCGGCAGCCTTAACACGAAGACCAATGAACACAGTGTGGCCCAAAACAAAACAACCGATTTTAAGTAGAAGAAAAAGAAAAGACACTGGTGTGTTTAGGAAACTAGACCGGCGTGATGTGGAGATCATTAGAAGAAAAATATATAACATGTATGTAGAACAGATGGTCCCCACGTTAGAAACCATCATACATAAGTTGCAGAAAGATGACACAGAAATTAAGTGCTGCAGTGAGACAGATTAAGAGATTTCAATTAGATGCAACAGTCCTTACAGAAACAAAAAAGAAAGGGAAAGGGACAGACGATTCTAAAGATTTTGTTCATTTCTATAGTGGAGTAGGAAAAGACAGAAGAGCAGCAGCAGGTGTAAGTATATTGATAAAGAAAAGGCTGTCACGAAATATTAAGAACTGGGAACAAATAAACGAAAGGCTAATAAAAGTTGAGATGAAGCTAAAAGGACGTGACATAGTGGTAGTGGGCGCATATGCACCTTCTGAAGATGAAAAGGACGAGGTAAAGGATAAATTTTACGACGAATTGACGGACCTGGTAGAGAGTATTGGAACTAGGAAGGAAGTAATTCTACTAGGTGACTTAAGTGCTAGAACCGGAAGAAAAGTAAATAGCAAAGTGGTCGGTCCATTTGGAGAAGAAAAAATAAATAAAAACGGTGAGAGATTAATAAGTTTCTGCGATCATATGAATTTAAAGATAATGAATGGATATTATCAGCACAAGGATATTCATAAATTCACGTGGATTCAGCCAACGAGGAATTTGAAATCAATAATCGATTACTGTATATGCAAAGAAAACTCCACAATAAAGGTTAATAACGTTAGAGTCCATCGAGGAGCAGAATGTGGATCTGATCACCATTTGCTTAAAGCGTCACTACTATTTACATTTAAAGGAAGCCAACGACAAAATGAAAACGAAAGTTCAATGATACTGCAAAACATTTCAACAAAGAGATATAATCTACAAGGTTTTGAAAATGAGTCTACCCAGTTTCTGTATCGAATGAGGTTGAATCTGAAATTGCACGATGTTTGTTACTCCTCACCAATTAATATGTACAACGAAATTATGAAAGCTCTTGACGAAGCTGCAATGGAAGCTATTGGAGAAGTGGATAGCATAAAAAATAGAAATGAATGATGGAATAAAGAAATAGAAGATCTTGTGGGGAAGAAGAAGAATATGTATAACAAATGGCTAGCAACAAAGGACCCTTACTATCGACAACAGTACAACAGCTTAAACAAAGAAGTAAAAAAAGAGGTAAATAAAGCCAAAAATGAGATGTGGAATAAAGCCTGCGATAACGTAGAAAATTTTATGGGTACAGCAAGAAGTAAAGAAGCCTGGAAAACAATAAGAGGTAGTAGAACAGATAGAAAAGAATGCAGTAGGTTAACTCTAATAGCCCCAGAATTATGGGTCGAATATTATGAACAAATGCTGACAGAAGATCGAACAGAATTCCAAGATATTGGCTACCAAAAATATGATATTTCCTACCGCGAAGAAACTGAAATAACACCAGAAGAAATTAAAAAACACGCCAACGCTATGAAAAATGGAAAGGCTTCAGGACCGGGGGGAGTACCCATTGAACTGATTAAATATGGCCCTGACAAACTATTTCAGCTATTGGCTTAAATTTTTAATTTATTCTTGAGAGGAGAAGAGCTACCCCCAGAATGGAAAACTGCATATATCAGCAATCTATACAAAAATAAAGACGACAGAAAAGATTGTAAGAACTACCGAGGGCTTAGTGTAACTAACTCAATCTGTAGAGTGTACGGGAAGATAATTAAAAGTCGAATTGAAGATTGCTGGGAAGACGCTGAAGATCAGAGTGAAGAAGTACTGGTCGTTCTTGTATAGACAATGTGTTCTGCCTAAAACAAACAATAGAAAAGCGCTTGGAACATAATATGGAGACACACATGGTATTTATTGATCTTCAAAAAGCGTATGACAGTGTCCCATTAGCCAACCTATGGCAGGTGCTAGAAGACAAGAATATTCCACCGATTTACATTAATGCTGTAAGGGAGTTGTACGATGATATGACGAGTGTAATAAAGATTGGATAAAAAGTGACAAGAAAGATAAAAGTGACCAAAGGACTTCGCCAAGGCTGCTGCATTGCACCTACACTTTTTAAGATTTATTTGGAGGGGGTTTTGGATATTTGGAAAAGAAAATGTGAACCTATGGGTGTTAAAATTGGAGACCATGCACTGTACAGCTTGCATTTTGCTGATGACCAAGTAATACTTGCAGAAGATCAAGATGATATCCACTACATGTTACGAAAAATAGATGAAGAATATACTAAGTGGGGCTTATCAATTAATCCATCAAAAACAGAGTACGTAGTAGTGGGAGGTGAAGGAAAGCACTTAGAACTAGGAAGCAAACAAATTCAAAATACTGATAGCTATAAATATCTCGGTGTAAACATTACAAACAATGGTCGGAATACAAAAGAAATAGCTACTAGAATTGGTCAACGAAATTCAGCAATACGTCAACTGAATAGTATACTTTGGAATAACCACATCACCCGAAACACAAAAATTAGGATATACAAAAGTATCATAGAAAGCATTGCTACATATGGTTCAGAGCTTTGGGTAATAAATAAAAATGACGCATCCAAAATAAAAGCAATGGAAATGAATTATTGGAGAAGATGGTGACTAACTCACTAGAAGAGATAGAGTAAGGAATACTGAAATCAGAGAGCGTATGGGCATAGACATTGACGTCCTGGAAACTATAGAATGCAAAAGGCTGAAATGGTATGGCCATGTAGAAAGGATGAATGATCAACGATGGCCAAAGAGAATGTTACAGTGGATCCCCACCAACCTCAGGAAAAAGGGAAGACCACGAAGATCGTGGAGACAAGAAGTAAAAGGTGCAATGGAAGATAGGGGTCTACAAGTAGATGACTGGAACGATCGCAAGCGTTGGAAGCTAGGTTGTGAGAAACTGCGGCAGCTGTAATAAACTCGTTATATATATATATATATATATATATATATATATATATTAGTAGTGTCAGTGGTGTCAGTATGAATAAGTCTATGAAATACGGAAAACCCATATTTGTTTTTCTTTTTTTTTTCTTTTTCTTATTTTATATTTTTTTTTCTTTCCTTTCTTTGTTGGAATGGATAAACTTTGTTCTATTTTTATGTAAATTCAATATGACTATGGAGTGAATTAATACTAAACCGCCAATCTCCAATCCGTATATTTATGGATCATCTAGAGACAAACATTTCAAAACATCCCGTATTCAAACAGTTTTTATATTTGTTTAATCGCAAGACTATTTCGAATACCAGGCAGTAATAATTGGTTAATAGTACCTGTTAATTATTTTTAAGCTATATGTCACATAAAACTAAAATTGCGAATAAATTTATATACGAATATCCTTAAAATAACTTGATCTTTACTATGATGATCACACGGCAGTAATTATGGGCTTGTAGTCCATTAAACGTTTGGCGGCACTACTAGCCGCGACCCTTTTTAATGGAACTGCGCTACTCCCGCAAATGCAAAATGTGCATGGCCACTTATGTTAATTGCACCGCTAATACAAGTGAAAACCGGAAGCCTGTTCTACAAAACAAGCCTTAAAATATTCAAGAACGCATCGCAAAACAGTTCAAAAACAGAACTTCTATTCCTAAGAATCGAACATCATTTATCAAAAATGTCGTGTGGTCCGGTGACTCCCACCATATTGAATATCGGGCACAACTGACATTTACAAATGAATAATAATTGTGTTCTTTTACTTTCAACAATGCTCTGATGCGGCTCTATGCATCCAGTAGGCCCTGCTATTCAACGAGAGGTCCATTCGTCGTTTGTTACCGACTTACATGTCTTCGATGTATCAGTTCAGGATATGGAAAGTTGGATGAATCCTTTTTCGTAGAATTTAACGTGACTTCGATTCAAATCTTGCACGAAATATGTGTAAGGTGTAATAAATGGATTTTCCATAATAGAAAGTATTTATAATGACATATTTGATAATCTGAAAAAATAAATATATTGTCAAGGTAAACTGTTACATTATATTTTTTTTATTGACGCCACAATTAAATTATGTTGGCATGACAACAGAGCGTTCATATGTTGTAAATATGGTCGTTTATGTATATGTATAAAGTCATCTATGTTTTTATTATGTAAAGCTATCGTAAAACAAACTAACCTAATTATTACTGCTTTCAGATTAAAATATGTACGAAGTATATGAAAAGTGAGCGAATTTCTTCTTCTTCTTCACGTGCCATGCCAGAGTTATCCGACGTTGGCGATCACCATCATTGCGAAGGCTTCTTGATTTTTGCCACATGGAATTATTGTCCTGCATTTGATATCTCAGTCCATTCACATATGTTTTTTAACCAAGAAATCTGTTTTCTTCCTACACCTCTACGGCCTTCTATTTTGCCTTTAAGGATCAGTTGTAATATCCTGTTTCGATTTGCTCTTACGATATGTCCCAGATAAAACATTTCCGATGTTTAACAGTCTTTAGCAATTTACTAGCTTTGTTGACCCTACTTTGTACTTCCTCATTAGTTGTTCTTGCTGTCCAAGGTATCTTCAGCATCCTTCTAAGAATCTACATTTCCCCAATGCTTCAATTCTGTTCATACTTGATACTTTTAGTGTCTACACTTCTGCTCTAAACAGAAGTACAGACCAAATATAGCTCTTAACCATTCTTTGTCTTAGTTATAAACTAAGATGAATATTGTAAACAAATGTCTTCATTTTCATAAAAGTTCTTTTCGTAATTGCTCTTCTTCGTTTTATTTCTATATGACAGTTCACAAATATCTAAGTTTGTGAACTGTTTTAACTTGGACTTCATTTAATTAAAGCTCAGCATCTGGATGTGTAGTGTAAACAGATAATTATTCACAGCAGCACTGAAGGACATTCTCAAATCGCTGAAATAAAGAAGTCGAGGAATTTCTATAAATAAAAAATATTTGAATCATCTTGAACATAAAATGAACCTCAACAAAACAAAACTTATGTCAAACAAAGATGAAAAGCCTGTAATAACAGTGCAGGGAACCGTCTTGAAACGTGGAATATACGTCTATCTGGGCCAACATGTAAAACTAAATACGAGTAAAGACAACCAGACAACGGAAATAAGAAAAGAGTCAAAATGGAATAAGTTGACTTTGTAAAACTGTTTCATGTACTAAAAAGTAAAAAAATACCTCAGAAACTTCTTCTTCTTCGTCTTTATAAACAATCTGTTTGTTGGTTGACGGATTGATACCGCTATGGAAGCATGCGTGGCAATCAATCCATCTTTTGCTTCGTCGTCCGATAGTTATTCTGCAGATTAGTGATTTATTTCTTGCTCCCATTCTGCTTATGTGGTTATGTTCCAAATCTACATTTGGGACCTCCCATTATATGTACGAAGTACTCCAGCTTTCTCTTTTAAAATAGAAGCTTTTAAAATTCGTCTATAGCACCACATTTCGAAAGCTTCAAGGCGATTTAGATCATTTGTATTCCCATTCTAAGACTCGACACCATAAAGTAAGACCAAGAACACGTAGCAGCTAAGTAGGTGGATCCGCAATGTCAATTTTAGGTCCCTGTTATATAATACCTTGGACATCCTTCTAGAAGTGGCTCTGGCCTGCTCAATTCTAGATCTAATTTTACCTTGACTCTCTGCGTTACAATTTAACTGATATCCTAGGTTAATAGTTTGATCAACTTGCTCAAGTTTAATACTATTTACATATATAGACGGTATTATATTCTGTTGTTTACTTATTACGAGTACTTTGGTTTTCCGTATGTTCAGATCCAGACCTGCTTCCTTACAGCTCTCAACGACACTGTCAAGTAATGTTTGCAGATCTTCTTGAGTAAAAGCTAAAAGTACTGTCTCGTTTGCATATCGCAAATTATTGATGACTTCAAAGTTCATAATTTTCATATAAATGCTGGTTTATTAGGGGACGTACAGCTGGTTCCAAAAAAACTGATACGACTCTTAGTAAGATTTGATGATTTTTAGCAGTGTATTTGATCGTTCTGACATTATACTATATTTATTATGAAATAATAAAATAAACAAATAAGCAACAAATAATTGATTACATATTTTAATTCTTAAATTGTAATAAGTATTAAGGTCTAAATTTTGATATTATTTTAAATTCCTGCATTTTATAAAGAGTACATAAATGATAGTTTTCACATAAAATAGGGTTGTTGTTATTATTTTTATTATTATTAAGCAATAAAACAAACGACTTAACGCAACCTCACATTCTCGATTGGGTTTAAATCTGAACTATAGCTGGGCCATGGTAAGGTTTCGATGTTATTATTCTGGAGCCACTGGTTTATTATACGAGGCGTGTTTTTTAAGTAAGTACCGTTTTGGAATTAAAAAAAGACGTGCAAAGATATGGCAATAATTTTATTTTTACATGAAAGCCTGTACCTTAATCTACTTTTCTACATTTCCGTGAATATTGAGGCACTTGTCATAACGTAGCACCAGTTTTTGAATACCCTTCTGATAAAATTCTGCCGCCTGACTTGTTAACCACTGCATCAAAAATGTTTTGACTTCGTTATCGTCTTGAAGACGCTGACCGGCCAGGTGTTTCTTCAAGTGCTGGAACAAATGGTAGTCGCTGGGCGCCAGATCAGGGCTGTATGGAGGATGATCTAGAGTTTCCCATTTAAATGATTTGATGAGATCTTTGGTCTGATTAGCCACATGTGGACGGGCATTGTCATGCAGCAAAACGATACCCTTACTCAACTTGCCACGTCTTTTGTCAACTTGCCACGTCTTTTGTTCTGGATTGCACGACGCAGATTTTTCAATGTCTCACAATAAGACGCTGCATTGATTGTCTCGTTACGAGGCAGAAACTCCACTAGCAATACTCCTTTTCTGTCCCAAAAAACTGTGCACATGATTTTCTGGGCAGAAATTGTTTGCTTAAACTTCACTCTTTTGGGTGATGATGAATGTCGCCATTCCATGGATTGTTGTTTCGATTCTGGTGTGACGTAGGCCACCCACGTTTCGTCACCAGTAACAATTTGGTCTAAAAAATCTTCACCTTCACTGTGGTACCGCTCAAGGAAAGTCAATGCACTGCCTAAACGTTGGGTTTTGTGCAAATCCGTCAACATTTTTGGAACCCAACGTGAACACAATTTCCGGTAATTTAAGTTCTCGGTAACAATGCGATACAAAACACTACGAGAATACTGAGGAAATCAGTCGGACAATGATGAAATTGTAAAGCGTCTGTTTTCTCTCACCTTTTCGTCCACTTTCTGCACCAAATTTTCATTAACGACCGAAGGACGCCCACTCCGTTCTTCATCATGCACATTTGTGCGGCCATCTTTAAATGCTCTCACCCATTTCCTTACCATTCCATCACTCATAATGTTTTGTCCGTAAACTTCAACGATCTCACGATGAATATCGATCGGTTTTACGCCTTTAGCACTAAGAAATCGTATAACAGCCCGTACTTCACAATCAGCGTGACTCACAATTGTTGGAGGCATCTTAAACACTGGAGTAAACAAGTATACAATGAAGAATCAGACTGTAATGGCGTCAGTGCGTAGACAAGAGATGTAGGTAACCAGCGCTCATGCGCGGAACGCCGACCGTAGCGCTGCGGCGGCGGAATCGCAAAACGGTACTTACTTAAAAAACATGCCTCGTATTTGCAGCGTGAACAGGACAATTATCTTGTTGGAGGATAAAATTATTTTTTGGTTACAACTGTTCTACACTGGGAAACACGATGTTTTCTAGAATACTCAGATAAGTCTGCCCAACAAACCTGACATTAAAACGCCATACTATTCCCATTCCTCTAGATAAAATCCATCCCCATATATTGGTGCTAAAATGACCAGCTGCTCGATATCTATCAACATATAGAGGAATAAATCTATTATTATCTGGTCTATATACCCCAATTTTACCCTTCTTAGAAGATAACTTTGTTATGGGTGCCAGGGAATAAAAAATTTGCAACTTGTCTGTTTTTTTAAACAGATAGTTTTGCGAAATAAGAAACTAGTATTTCGTTAATCTTCTATTATTGCAACCCACTAGAAACATATTTCAGGCCAACCCCAAGCAGAAAGTTACCACAACCTACTACTCGTTGATCGAAAATACTCGTAGAGTTGAAAAAAGTAAGCTCAGGGTAATTCTTTGAAATTTCTAACTCTACAAAATGTGTTTCAATGTTTATTTTCATTTTCGTTATTACTTCTTCGGTTCAACTCTTCACCAGTTTCTATAATATTTTTGTATTTGTATTACGTGATCTACATACACTCTGCTACATAATTTATTAAGTGTTATTTTTATAACCAATTAGTGTATTACAGTAACTACTTAATATTCATGAATTAAGGATTTTTTTGTATTCAGCTAAGAGAAATCCGCTTATCTTTGGGTTAAAGCTTAGGTAATACGAAATAAATGATAAACAATTGATCAATGTCATAATACTCTTACATGTAATTGAAACTCGCCTTCTTTAAAAATTGCACTCCATGCTGACATGAAAATGATACGAGCTTTAGTGCATTATCTCTCTATAAATCATCTTCGTACAATCTGTCTGCGTTTGAATGTTTTTCTAATAGCTGACGAAATGGGGATAGTCAGTAATATATGTATCTGCAGCTGATAAGGTTAAATCGAAACCAAATTAAGAAATACATAATAGTAGAAAACTAAAAAATAATGTATCTTGTATATAAACATTTTTGCTATTGGATAAATATTGCTTAAACGTTTTGGCTATTTGCCATTTTCAATAAGCACTTTATTTTACAAACATTACATTAAACAATTATATTTCACTTTAAAATTCTTTAAAAGTTTAACATGGATTAAAAAATTGGTAACTAACATTGACAGATGACATCTGGCAGGTATCTCGAAACACGAGTGGTCCAGGGTCGTATCTTAAATATCTGCCATAGTGCATTTAAAAACAACTCAATTTATTAAATTATAATACATATTGGAAAGATCTTTGATGTCAGTCTTATTATTGATAAAATTTTAATGTTTTCTTATGTAAATCATCTCCAATATGCATCTTTTGTTGTAATTTTGTTCTTTTTCCAAAATCTGTAGGGGAGAGTTGTCCAAAATGGGGACGCTAGTGTATTTTTAGTGATTTACAAGAAGTGAATACTGTAATTAACATTGTTTAAAGCGCAATAGAGTTAGTGATTATTACTTTATCACTAAATAAGTTTTGGCAGACTTATTTTATTTATTACTTGGTCAAAATCTAAACCTATGAAAAAATGTAAATGTCCCCGTTCTAGACCACCGTTTGGGTAGAATGGGGACCTCATTAAAAACAATGGATTTTTTTTATTTTTATTTTTTTTTTATCTTTTTTAACATTTTAATTACAATAGCACACATTTTAAGTTTATGACAAATACGTATTACACTTGTGACAGGATAAAACATAGACACAAAACAATTTTAAAATAATTTTTTGTGAGTTTTTAAGTGTTACCAACCAGAGCATCCTGAATCTACCCTTCTTTGTCCTTAGAAGCAGAGAAAATCTCACTGTAAAATATACAAGCCTCATCACTGCCCCCTTCTTCAGATGAGGAAGACTCGTTCTGGTTTTCGAACTTCATTTTCTTTAATGTGGGACCAACATCAGTTTTTGGAAGGTTTTCTTTATCGCTACTGTTGCCAAATTTCTTCAGTCTTGTTTTATTCAGCATTTTAGATGTTTTAAACAGTTTCTTTTTAGGTTCTTTTTTCATTTTGCTTGCTCTTTCTTCATCTTATAGTTCTCTCTTGTAAGGTGACGACGTCAAAACTGCGGTTCTGCCGCGTCTTCTGTTATGTGTTGTATTTCTGATTCTTTCTTGTTCTTGGGGAGGTGACATCAGACACCTTGGTGATATTATAGCAAAAGAAGTGGAAGGCTGCTCCATGGATAATCCAGATTTGAACCAATCAGGTTGGGTTGGGGATACCAATGTTTCAGCATTGGAAGTATTTGACACAGAATTTGGCAGAAGGCAAGAAGAGGTATCTTTATCCAAGGTAGCAGATTCGAGGCACGAATAGGTATTTTTGCCCAGGGTAACTGATTTGAGGCACGAAGAGGTCTCATTACCCAAACAGGGTAATTTGAGACACGAGGTACTTCCTTGACCATCTTGTTCAGGCATGAACACTGACGTTTGAAGAGTAGGACAGTTGTTTAATGTCGAAGCAAGGTTAGGTTGGTGATTTTGATCTAAGGGTCTCTCCGTTGTTTCAGCTGGTGCAAATAGGCTATCAGGAAACACGTCACGGTTAAAAGGATATATACCAGTTTTCTCAAAGCCCTTAACTGCTGTTTGAACTGAGGCTGCTCTTTGAAAAGCAGCACCGTAAAGTTTTGCGACTTGTGCAATTGTAACCGCTTATCCATGATGGTTGATCAACCACTTTCTGAGTTCTTGTTCATAGTAGGTATTAAGGGAAGCCATAAAAGAAACGTCCAGTGGCTGGAGGCGATGAGTCGTATGAGGAGGAAAGCAGAGTATAATAACATTATTTTCTTTCGCAATATTAACAGAAGTAAGACTGGCTTGTCTAGTTTTGGGTTTGAAAACTCAACAAATTGCTTGAATCAAACTAAATAGCTTTCTGTTGTAATCCACCTTGTTTCATGGAAAAAAGCAAAGAATCTGCTGGAGCATCGTCCATTAATGCAGGATTTTCCCTTTTTCGTGGAAATATAAACATTGTGGGCATGTAGTTTCCAGCAGCACTCATACATGTCTCGGCTGTCACTAGTGTTCCTCTTTCAGATGAAGCTAAAGCACCTACTTGTTTCTTCCCACTCAGCGCTAAAATTTTTGATGCCTTATTAGGAACCGTCGTGATTCCTGTTTCGTCAACATTATAGATATCCTTAGGGGAAATGTTATATTTCTTTAATATATCTTCTAACAGATCGAAAAATTTATTAACTGCATCTCGATTGAATCCCTTAGCCCGCGCCAAGGAAGTTTGCTCCGGAGAGCACAGCGAAAGTCTTGGATTCCTTTTTAGAAATGCATACAGCCAATCTTTGCCAGCAGCTTTTTTGCTCCTGTTGAAGGTGTGATCAATTCCATTGACTTCAGCTAATTCAAACGCTAAATGGCGTAGATCCATTAGTGTAAGGCCAAAAAGCCTCTCTTCCATATTGACAATATGTTGGGCTAATTCTTCTTTCTGTTCCTTGGAAAAAACACTTTTATAACATCCAAGCATTTTTCTAGACGATTCACTAGCTGACAACCCAAGTTCACGAGCCTTTTTTATGCGTCTCTCAAGTGTTGTCTGAGGAACGTGGAAATTAGCAGAAGCCTTTCGGTACCCCATTTGCCCATCTAAAACGGCTTGAACAGAAAATTTCATGCTCTCTTCATTCCAGCTCTGTCTATTCGTCGTCCTTTTGTACCGGCCCATTGTCAGATCTGAAAAAAAAACCACATAACTTAGGCTTTATCTTTAACACATATAATATAAATCAGTAAATATATAAAAATCATAATCATACATTAAACACAATTAAAATTTAACAAAAATAAAATTATTTGATATTAATGCCTATATAAAGTTTTATAGACATAGGATATCTTAGAATACTATTATACATTGATGTAAAACTATTTAATAATCAACACATTTTATAGTCTAGCGTCGGGTAAAATGGGGACGTCACCGTTCTGGACAACTTCAAATGTCCCCGTGTTGTCTGACAGTGCTACATTGTAAAAACATGGCGTTCACCGCACTCCTCGTGAGATTATCAAGCAACATAAATATAAAATTGAAAGCTTAAAATCTAACAAATTTAAAGAAGTTCTTACCGAGTTTAGTATTAACCGCCTACAGAACCCACAAAACACAAGAAAATAGTTAAATAAATTTAGAAAAACTTCCGTTTACTCGCTGAACCAAGCAGAGGTTACTAACTGTTCGAAAACCAACTTGTAATGGCAATATGAACGCCTGCTGCTAGTAATACCAACTTAAGCCGCTCTTTGTAGCATCACTTGACAGAGGTGGCCTGACCCCGTTTGATCCGACGTCCCCGTTTTGGACAACTCTCCCCTACATTTTCAAAATTAAAGAACTGACTACTTTCTAGAGAATGTTTGGCTAGGGCTGTTGTTTTAATGTGCAATATTATAATAGTGCACATTTGAAAATTGTCCTGTTTGTACCTCTTGAACACATGACAATGGTTTCAACGGTCCCCCATTCCTTTTTTCTAATTTAAAGAACTTGATTAAAATTACAACGAGTTTTTGTGATTGTGAGGTAAAAGTTTTTCCAGGCATAATCTGAAAAAATTCAATATCATAATTTCTTTTTGACATTTCTTTCACTTTTGCGAAAACTTAAACCATTCCTTATAAAATAAAAGGTAAAAAGTAAAATTTACATTCCGCAAAATAAAATACACAAAACGTCATGGAAAAACATGAAAAAAAAAACAGAAAAATTACTATTAAATTAACGCCACTGTTTAACCTACCAACGTTCCAAATAACAAGTTAATTATTACATTTTTTTTTTAATTATTTTTAATGTAATGATAATGTAATTTGATCTAATGGAAACATTTTAACACCTTGCCGAAACATCGGCGTTATGTTTAATTTTTAAGAGGTGTTAACACTTTTAACAAATTAATATTTTTGCACACAAAATGAATTAATTTGCAAAGAAGAATGAATACCTGAATACTGAATTAAACTGTCTTTTTAATTATATGCCACATATGGGATATATGGGATATATTATATTTAAAATTAGAGGGTTATGGAAAATTAGAAGGTTATGAAGGAAGAGAGCCTTAAAAAGGGTATACATCTGAAATTATTAATACAATTTCAGTGTATGAGGACTGTATTAGATAGGGCTGGTTCAAAATAAATTAGGATAGGTAGTAAAGGGTTTCAGTTTCAGAAACAATCTCGGAACCAGAGAAGCACTTTTCAGTTTGCAGGTCATGGTTAAAAGATGTAGGGATATAAAACAATCAGTATATATGTGTTTTATCGACTTCGAAAAGGCCTTTGACCGAGTTAATCATGACAAACTTATAGGTGTCTTGCAACAGGTGGGAATTGATGACCGAGACCTCCGTATTATCAAAAATTTGTATTAACATCAATGTGCAAACATACGAGCTGGACACAACACGACGGAAGCAGTGAAAATACGACGTGGAGTGAGGCAATGATATATTATATCGCCTCTACTCTAGTATCTAGTCCGAATTTATTTTCAAAGAAGCCTTTGAAGTTGAAGATACAGGCATTAAAATCAACGGAATTAATGTCAACAATCTCAGATATGCAGACGACACATTACTTATTGCCTCCAATGAAGAAGACCTGCAACTACTTATGAACAGGGTAACCGAAGCATGTGATGAATATGGGCTAAAACTTAATACTTCTAAGAAAAAACTTATGGTTGTCAGCAAAACGGAGTTACAACCAACGAACATAACTGGGATAAAAAAATTAGAATACGCATTGAAAAAGCCAGAGCCGCCTTCTATAAATTAAATAAAATTCTAATTAATAGATATACTACGTTAAACCTTAAAGTCAGATTAATACGCTGCTACATATTCTCCACATTGCTGTATGGTATGGAGAGCTGGACCCTTACAGAGACATTAAGGAAAAAATTAGAGGCCTTTGAGATATGGATTTATCGACGAGTATTGCAGATAAGTTGGGTTGATCGAATAAGAAATGAAATAGTTTTACATCGAATGAAAAAGAGCACAGAAGTAACAAAAACGATAAAAATTCGAAAGTTACAATATTTCGGTCATGTAATGAGACATCCAGAGAGGTATAACCTTCTACACCTCATAACATAAGGTAAGATCGCCGGAAGGAGAGGCTCAGGCCCACGAAGAATATCCTGGCTTCAAAATCTCTGAGAATGGTATCAAGAGACCACCGCTAATTTATTTAGAGCCGCCGTAAACAAAGTTTTTATTGCCAACGTTCGATAATCGGACAGGGTACTGAAAGAAGAAGAAGAGTAAAGGGTTGTACAGATAATAGCCCAATCAAGTTTATAAAAAATCCTAAAAATACTGCTGTTACACACACATCGCGGTATTTATAGGCTCTCACTTGCGGCTGTTCCTCGTACGAAGGGAGTTGCCTTTATCGGTTTTTAAACACATGTCTCGCGGTAGATTCAAAAGAGAATTTGCGGTATTTTTCGCGTTACTATAAGAGAGAGAGAATGTCTGTTACTAGCGGCAGTCAACAGTCAAGAAAGAGGCCGTCTGTTGCTAGCGAAAGTCAACAGTCAAAGAGAGTTCGTCTCTTGCTAGTGGCAGTAAACAGTCGAGAGAGAGAGAGAGAGAGTACGTCTGTTGCCAGTGGCAGTCAACAGTCGAGAGAGTGTCTTTTTCGTTTCTATTTTAAAACTGTCTGTATTTCTAAAGGAGTGGGATTGAAGTAAGAGTAGGAAGAGTTAAAGTAGGGTAATGATTTTAAAATTAAGGTAGAGAATGATAGGAATTAATACAGCGAAAATATGACATGGTTTCTCGCATGTAAAAAAATTAACATCAGCATTTTTACAATCTAAGTGGTGATGTCAAATATTTGAAATATTTGATTGACTATTTTTAGTGGCCTATTTTGTAAGTTTACAGAGAAGTAATGAATTTTCTAAGTGCGGTATATAAATTAGATCAAAACTAAAAACGTACACTTGATCAGTGACTGAAGAAAATCAATTAGAGTATTATTAAATAATTAAGAAAAAAGCGAAGTTTTGTTGGCCGTAATACTATCAAATTCTTTTGCTTCCCCAATAAAAATATAAAATGTAAGGTTTAATCTATTCGTTTAATATTTTCCCCATTTTCCAAATATTTTAATTCCTTCCCCCAATTCCGGCACGATCGATACGACATATTGTCCAGGAATAATAATATCGGCTTGCATTTAGCGTTCAATTTTCAATTTCAAAGAGATTACAGCCCTATTTGAATAAGTTTTTTACCCAGCAGAATATCAATAACGGGAACCGCCGAGAGCTCGATGCGAAATTGCATTGTGATTCCATCGAAAATAAGTTTTATGAAAATTTTCATCAATATGAGCGGTTAGCGCTCCGATTTTAGTGGAAATTTTCTATTTTTCCGCATATTTTAGAATATTTTCATGGAGGAATATACAAACTGGCGCTTACGGCATTAAGCCATGTATAATAGAATGTTAAAAATCATTAGTTTGTAATAGAAAAATATTAGTGGTAGGTTTCAAATTGTCTTAAAAAATTTAAAAGATGACAGAAAACTTTGGAATCTTCAAAGGAGATTTGGGATATTTATTTAAATGATATATATATATATATATATATATATATATTTATATATATATATATATATAATATAATATAATAGTCTCCCGTTTTATACTGCTGTCGCGGCTTTGGGAGTATAGCAGGGTAGTCTGCTATATCTAGGGCCTACAGTATACAAGGAAGGTAACATGGCCAGTGCTACGCTTCAACCGTCTATTATTACCCCTGGTTTTACCCAAGGTAAAATATATATATATAGTATATATATATATATATATATATATATATATATATATATATATATATATATATATATATATACTGCACTTTTAAGTTTTGGATTAGATATTGCACACTATATAAAGCGCTAAAATCGGCAAGACTACTTCGTACGAGGTAATTCTAATTCTCTGATTCCCTCCGACATCTAGGCAGAAAACGAGAAAACCATTTAGTAACACATAACAAAGCATGAGATATGCATCTCCGTTTGTCGATTTTAGTTTTTATTACGTATACCCGGTTTATTTCTTATACCATAAACTCGATAACAATACACTGACCTTTATAAGGCGGTGCATTTGTATCAATTTTTAATAATATGAACAATTTTTTGTGGTTGAATTTAAAATACAAGAGCATTTCTTTAAAAAGATACTCTTATTGAAAATAAAAAATAATTTCAAATAAAATAAGAAATAATTCTTTATGTCCCACAAAATTAATTCAAATATTTGACCTTCTACCGCTAAATAGTATCTCAATATGTCAAAAATTTCTGCGGATAGATGAAAGAGTTTTGGTGACTTCTATTATTCGGTTTTTTAATTTATCCAAATTTTGGGTTTTAGCCTCCAGATGACCGTAGATGATGCTTTTTAAATGTTCCCAAAAAAGAAGTCCATGGGTGTAAGATCTGGAGATCGCGCAGGCCACTTATTACACTATATTATCGCCTGTTTCATTGATAACTCGATTCGGGAAAGTATTGTTTAAGTACTCCGTAATTATTCGAGGAAGTCAACAATAATTTGCGATATGCGGACGATACAGTACTCCTAGCTTCTAGTCAAGAAGATCTGCAAACACTACTTGATAGTGTTGTTGAGAGTTGTAGGGATGCAGGTCTGGATCTGAACATACGAAAAACCAAAATACCCGTAAGAAGTAAACAACAGCATATAAAACCGTCTATATATGTAAATAATACCAAACTTGAGCAAGTTGATAAAATCGTTTACCTTGGACGGCAATTAAATTGTAACGCAGAAAGTCACGGCGAAATTACATCTAGGATAGAGCAGGCTAAAGCGGCTTTTAGAAGGAAGTCCAAGGTGTTATGTAACAGAGACCTAAAATTGGCATTGAGAATCTGCCTATTTCGCTGCTACGTGTTCTTGGTCTTACTTTATGGTGACGAGTCCTGGACTGTGAATAAAATCGATCTAAATCGCCTTGAGGCTTTCGAAATGTGGTGCTATAGAAGAATTTTAAAAGTTTCCTGGGTGGAGAAGATTCGAAACTCCACGATACTAGAACGTCTCAGCAAGACTACTATGATCGTAAAAAGCATCAAGCAGAGAAAGCTGGAGTATTTCGGACATGTAATGAGAGGTCCCAAATATAGGTTGCTACAAAATATCACGCAAGAAAAAATAGTAGGCAAACGCAGTCCAGGACGAAGAAGAACCTCATGGTTGAAGAACTTGCGAGATTGGTATGGTGTTAATATAAGCATGCTATTTAGGGTGGCAGTGAATAAAATTAAGATAGCTATGATGGTAACCAACGTTCTGAAAGGACATGGTACATGAAGAACAATTATTCGAGCGTTTTGAACCGAGCAGACGTCTTGATGAAACCAAACATTGTCCAGATGTACATCAGGAAGATTAAGAATAGCGGGAAGAACATGATTCTGTAAAAATTCGAAGTATACTCTATTATTCAAGTTGACCTTAGCAAAAAAATTGACCTATTAGGTGGTCTCCTAAAATGCCAGTCCAGACCTTAACTTTTTGAGGACGTTGAGTTTGGTAAACAACACTTCTGTGCTGGTTTTCCCGCTCCCAATACCTCGTAATAGAAGGATTGTGTCTCCCTGCTCACGAAACAGAAAAAATAAAATGTTTTTAATAAAAGTTAGTTCATCATTAGCCTTCGTGATTAGAGTTTCACAAAACTCCATTCTTCGAAAGTAGTCGTCTGGTTAAGATACGTGAAGGAGATTCAATATTTTCTTGTAAACATATAGTGTTAAATTGAGTATTAATATCCCGAATTAAACCCTTGCTCTCTAATAAGTGACCCGGAATAAAGGCTTTTAAATTTTCTTTCTTTAGTTTACTATTACTGATTAACTTTGATTAAATAAAAGGCAGATATCGAGCACAGTTTATTAATTAAATCTTGCCCAAGTACTTTCGCTTCCTACGGCATCTTCAGGTGCATTTCGTCAATTTTGGCCTATCCAACAATCATAGAATGTTATAAACATAAAATTGTACATTACACTAAACTACACAAGGACAAACAGTTTAAAATTATTTAAAATAGGCGAAGCTACATTTTGGTTGGCACCAGGAGAGAGAATTTTCTTTCTCTTATTATGTAAGAAGCTACTGCCATCTTAATTCTGTTTCTACCAATTCCCCTTAGTTATACAAAATATAGACTATTGTAATTGGATGTAAGCGACCAAGATCGGTGTTATCTATTGTTTCAATATAAACGAATATGTTAAATCGATTGATGTTAAATCCTCTATTGGGTACCAAGTTTGTTTTTTTCAGGCTCCATTACTTCAGATGACCTAATAATATTGTTAGAGGCACTTAAAAGCGTCCTCGAGTAAATGCTTTCCCCCATAGGGGAAAATAACAAATTTTAAGCACTATGCGAGTATGTTTTTATTAAACACTACAATTAAAAAAAAAACTAGCCAAATAAAATTAGTTTTTAGAGTAATTAATAATGCGTATCTACACTTTGACAGTTAGTTGACAATTGGAGAATGAAATAATAGCAGCAATAATGTTCTCTTGACATTTGATTCTATTTTTTTTATTATTTTGTTCACTAGACTCTTTGGTTTTCTTGACGATCTCTATGTTGAGTACTAAACTCAACATAGAACTGTATTTTAAATTTCTAATAAACTAAACGACTAAGAATTTCAATATTTGCTTATTCTTTAATAAATGTCGCATGAGGAAAATGGGCAATCAAATGGTACCTCATCCTTTTCTCTTTAGTTTTCGGAAGCGCAGTGTTTGGCTATATAAGTATTCCAATATTATTATAGTGACTACTAACAAATGATTCCAAAAACATACGATAACCATTCTCTACACCTCTACAAGCTGGTACAGGTTTCCAGAATTCTGGAGTGAGTGTTATAAATGAATAGAAGATGTACAGAAAGCCAATTAGCTACAATAAGATGGGTTTATGCGGTTAACAGACGACATAAAAAAATGGCATTAGAATGAGTTCTTTTGAGATAACTTTTGGAAGGCGCACTACTGTGGCTAAATATAGATATTGACCCATGTCTTCATGTTTGCTATGCTTCTTCTAAATCCCTTATTGCAAAGCCAACGTTTATTTATCAAATTTTCTATTATAATTAACTCTAAGAAAAATTGTTATGGTATACTTAATTAGAGCAATAGTTTGATCATCAAAACGTTTTTTATTGATTTCATTTTTGTGTAATATTACAAACGTGTAAAACAGCTAACCAGATCTACCATATTATTATCTAATCAACTAGATTAAAATATATTTAAACTTTAAAATAAAATATTATTCAGTATCTACTTTACCTCCCTCGATAAAATTATTTTCCCATTCTCGTTAACACTCAGCGATTTAAATTTAAGGAAGAAACTTTCATTGGGAATCAATCAATCACTAGAGAAGGAGAAGTACAAGAAATGGGCATATGACTAGAGATGGGCATTGATACTCGAACATAAATATTAGGATTTTTAATTTGCTATTCTTAAAAAATTCTAATATTCAACTTTCTAAAGAATAGTGGTTATTCAAAGATAGCATGATATTTTCCAAAATACAAAAAACTTATAGTATTTTGTTATTTTTCTTTCTATTTTTCATCATTTCTTTTTCTCTAAACTTATAAGTTTCATACCCTTCAGTATATTTTGTTTTATCATTTGATACTTTTAGTTTTTACTTACATTTAGAGAATGTAATATCATTCAATAAAATATTTTTTTATTAACTCCAATTAAAATTACAATCTATCCAAAAATAAACAATAATAAGTAATTTGTTTGTTTGCATAGCGTGGAGGAGCCTCTTCCAGTGGAGAGTTCGTTTTCTTTATTCAGCAACTGTAAATATTACTAATTTATTGTGAATAGTTTAATTAAAAAGTATGTAAGTTAAAGGTAATAAAATAATAAAACACAATCACAACTACATATCACATAATATAGGTAGAATTTAAAATACAGTTCGTTTTTGTTAAACATTACATCTGTTTGGTAGATCATTTGGTTTAAAACTTTTCAGCTTACGTGTTTCATTAATGTCATCGAATAAGTACTTCGCGAGTACATTGGGGTGCCCGTTCACCATATTTAACAGTGTAACTTGTTACAACTTCTTTTACAGAAGGTACTTCAAGATCTTTTTTATAGAGGAGGGTGTAACATACCATAAAGCATTTACTATAGACCTGAACACTTTTTCTAGAAGAGTTGGAGGATTGCTAGCGGTGCCCCATAGCTTAAAACCATATCTTCATATGGGCTTGAGGATCGGCTTGTGTAGCAGTATAAGCAGTTTGTTATCCAATGTTAATTTACAGTTTCGACCAATCAACCTGTACATATGTTTAAATTTAATGCCCAGTCGTTTTCTTTCGGTTAAGATGTTCTTCTGTCAGATTAGTCATTTGTCAAGATTGATACCAAAGTATTTTGTGTCGTTCGCCTTACTTAATCACTTGCCATTGAGTGCAAACGGGAGCATTCACCTCGTTTCATTGTGAAGGTTATATGTGCTGACTTAATCTCATTTACTCTAATTCGCCATTTTTTAGCCAAATTTCTATTTTATTTAGGTTTTCTTGTAAATTTTCTGATGCTTTTGTGGGATTAGAGGCCATGGCCAGTATTGCGTTCTATGTTACTGCTGGGTGGAAGAGTGAACATCAGAAATAAAATAAGTCCTAGTAAGTTTCCTTGTGGAACACCTGCTTTGATAGGGTGGAGCTAAGTGCATTTATCGTGCTGCTTTACCAGGAAGTATCTATTTGATAGGTAGGATTTTAGGAGTGGAAAGAAATGATATGGCAATTGTTTCTTTATCTTATAAAGTAGGCCTTTATGCCAAACCTTATCGAAGGCTTTACTGATGTTTTACTGTTACAAAATTGTTTGTTTATACTTATTTGTCTTTTATGTACAACTACTGCAGGTATATTTCTTTTTCATTTTGAATTCCTACTTTCCGTATTATTCCGAGTAACACATGCCTTTTCGCTAGATACCTGTTGTGTTTTTGAATTTTTCAAAACATAAAAATGTATGTTTTCTTAACATATATTTTAAAATCGTTTTAGTATTAAAAGTGATCTAGTTCTATAAGCAACTTATTCTAAAAAATAACTGTTACAGATAAGAGTCGTTAATTTTCTATCTCTATAGTAAAACTCACAACTCCGAGAGTTGAATGAGACGTTGCGATACCCGAATCGAAACTCCCTTCCTGAAGATAAAACTTCCCGCAACTCTTGAAGCAATTTAACCAAGAAATTCGCTCCACTGCCTTGATTATGATTGATAAGAAAATTAGCTGATCAATCTATATCTACAACTTCATTTGGAAAGACAATTCTCTGGTTGAACAACTTTTTTATGATGTAGACATTATTGTTTCTTAAAAATTAATTTAACGTTTATTTAAAAGAGATATTTATTACATGTTTTTAAATTTATTTGGAGATATTTATGGTTATACATGAATAATTATTGTTAACAACGCAAAAAAGTAGTTTTTATATTGACATTTCTATACGTTTTTGCGTATAAAAACGTATAGAAATGTCAATATAAAAACTACTTTTTTGCGTTGTTCTTTTTTTTTAAATGTAAGAAGAAAAAGAACAACTCAAAAACGTATATAAATGTCAATATAAAAACTACTCAATTATAAAATGTAAAATTTTATACGATATGTCGTTTAATCTTCTTGGCTTGTCATAAATGATATTTCTACGTCTTTACAATACAACAAACTATTTTCTTTTTTTGCCTATCAATAGTTTTTGAAATATTTTAGATTGAAATAGTTTGAATTATATACGTCAATTAGGTATTAAAGGGCAAATGACTGGATGGGCATGATACTGATCATTGGTAACATACGAGTGTACTGGAATCACACAGGATGTGTGAGAACAGAAAATGGTAGTACCAATTATCCTTCTTTATTAATAATATAATATATACGGATGGTACTATGATATTAGCTGAATCAGAACAACTACTAACGGCAATACTGAATATACTATCGAAAGAAAGCCGCAAGATGGGTTTGGAAATTAATACAAAATGTATGTTATTTAATACAAATTTTATCAAATCAAGTACCTACACCCAATACAAACGTTGATGGTATCACCAGGTTTAAAACGTAAAGAGTTAGATCTATCTGGATAAAGAGATAAATAGCTCATTAGGTTATTTTAAAGAAATTAGGAGGCGGAGCTAAATAGCTTGGTCTAAAAGTTCTGGCTATATGAATCTGCGTAAAATGCTCTGCAGCATAAAACTACTTATACTAAGATTTAACAATGCTCAAATTCTATATACGGTACTTAGTATGTAAGGCGAATTATGGACACAAGCATGATGGCATCAAACGATTTAACGCATTCGAAATGTGAATTTATCAGCTCATGCTGTGAATAAGTTGAACAAGCAAAAGAACTAACGAAAATGTATTAAACAACAAAAAACCATTAAAATTGGAAAGTTAAGACCATAGAGAGTTTGTACGACTTTAAGTAATATGAAAAGAAAATATTGAAGAGAAGAGATTTATAGAGATAAAGAAAAATCATGAGTGCATAACATAAGCGTGCTAATATTTATCGCTTTTCATGAAGCCTTTGACGCAGTTGAGTTAAGCAAAATACTACAGGTGCTTAAAGAATTCAGGCTAGATTTTAGGTGTACAAAATTATTATATAATATATACCTACAAGCAACAACCAGCGCCAAATTACATAGTAATAGTAATAGCATAAAAATTAAGCAGGGGTTAGACAAGTAGACCCATTCAGTTGACATCGGTGCTCTAACATGTGTTTAAGAATTGCAATTGGCTAACAAATGGAATAAAAATAGATAAAGAATATCTAAACCACTTACTTTTCGCCCAAAACAATGAACTTGTAACTAAAGTTGCTCGCCCAAAAGCTCCTGCAAAAAAATGAAGTAGCCCCTCCTTACCGAGTGCAAATGATAGTAAATAAGCTATAATTTATTAGTTTTCATAAAAAGAAATGCCGAAATAACGGGGATAATGGAAGGCTACTAATATCGGTATTTGAAATTGTTATCTTGTGTGTTATACCCTGTTTTAGCAGCCTTAAACCCAAAAGCGTTAGCGCCATTTTTCAAGCTAGCAGGAATAACCAAATATAGGAAAATCTAGAAAACGTTTAACTTAAAAGACTATTGCGAATATCACAAAATTCGACGTAATTTATAGATAAATAAACCAAAAAGGGACACATAAGAAGAATGGAAGACAAACGTTGAACGAAGTGAATTGTTAAATGGCAATCGTCTTTCTTCTTATTATTTCTCCGTTCCTTTAGAAGGTTGGCAATCCAAAAAGGTAATTGTTACTTTGAAAACTGCTGCATAAAATATTTCTGCGGATGACCGGTCAAACCATCTCCTTAAGACATTCAGCCACAAGTTCTGGCATCTTTCAACAGATATTTTGCTTGTGCTTTACCTTCGAATATGATTTGGAGTAATTCATATCTTTCACCTCTCAACACATGACAAGTAATGTATTTTTCTCTCTTTGATTATGCTAATATGCTTAGTAATTATTTCTGCTTACGCATGCGCCGAAGTACTTCACCGTTGATAACTTTTTGAACCCATGAAATTCTCAGCATCTGTCTGTATATGTATATCTTAAAGGCATCTATTCTTTTTCCTGTTTAAGACTTGATTGTTCAACTTTCACAGCCATACAACAAAAGAGAGAAAACTGAACATCTGATCATTGAGATTCTGAGCTCTAGACTAATGACTGATCATATAAAAACTGTTTTCATGTTCATGAGTGTTTTCCTCGCTTGTTCTATTCTTGATAGATTCTATTATTTGCCCCTTCGCACACAAATTTACCTTTCTTGTTATCTTTTGAAAATATTATAATTCTAGTTTTGGGAACCTTTAGATAGGAAAAGTAAAAAGAAAACGATGAACAAGAAGACAAAGGATTACCTGGCTGAAAAATCTACGTACGTGGTTCAACACAACAACCACAAATCTTTTCAGAGCCGCAGTTTGCAAAATACAGATTGTCATGATGGTCACCAACATCCGAAACGAATAGGCACTAGAAGAAGAAATGTTTAGATGTAAACCGATCATTTCGCTATGACGAACCACCGCATTTATTATATCTTATAGTTTTATCTCGTCTTCACCTTTCTTCATTTTTTAAAGTGCTTGAGGAGTCTGGCTGAATGACTAAAACTCTATGCCAAAAAAAAAGTGCTTGAGCAACTTGCCAGTTTCTTATTTCATTAAAAATTGTTGTTGCTATATCCGTTAGTTCAACTGATTTGCTGTCAAATTCTTTATTTAATAAACGGTCAAAGTTTTTTTCATCTCTTTCTGACATCCTTTTCGAAAACTAGTTTAGTTTTACTATTTTTGTTCTGGTAGTTTCTTGTCGCACGTGAAATCTATAAAAATATAAAAGTTATAACAAACAAACGATTCACTTTTATTTTTCCTAATTTTTTTTTCATTAAATTTATCCTGTAATTATGACAAAGTATGTTCTTTCATAGAGAAAAAAAATGTTCTATGTAGCATTAATTTTGTTAAAACATAAAATGTGCCTGCTTTTAATACCTTTTGGGATCATCAAATTTCATTCATATAAAACTCCAACATCGAAGTACGCAAAAGAAGGAACGAAGTTCACCCGACATCACATTTCAAAAATAAATTCAGGTCGAATGTAACAGAACACAAACACAGAATGAGAAATGGTTTGAGGATAAGACTTTGTATAACTATTCAGCATCCGGACCCTTTTTCAGACACTACGTTAAAATTCTTTTGGCACCCTGCGACTTCAAGAAATACACATTTTGACATTTTGATTCATATTTCACAAATATCCCAGACACCCGATGCATTATCGTAACTTACATGGCGAAGTATAAAGTTTACAAGTGGGGACAGTTTGGTATCATGTCATATAGTGATATATTTATTATCGGTGCTAAAGTAAAATGCTCTAACTAGAGAAACGAAAAAAATGATTTCAATAGAATACAAGTAGTGATCTATACATTACAATACGGGTATACTCGTAGGACGAACAAATATAGATAGACGTGATTTGGTTGACTGAAATAGATTATTTTGTTTTAGATTGTATTGATTCATTTATTCTTTTATTAACTTCCTCCTCTCTTTTACTATTTTAATTCTAAAAATAGTTCGCGCAACTCTTCGATCAACGAAATATCCTATTTAATCTTTATTTTTAATTTTAACCTTTTAATAATTATATCCTAATTCCTTATATGCATACCCATTATGTTCTATGCGATAGACATATATAAATTTCTATGGTCCGCTTCAGTAGAAAAACGTTATTTGTCAGTTGGGAGCTCTTGGCTTCTATCGTGTTAGTTGTACTTCAGTATGGAAGGGAAATTATTTTTTATAATATCTTTCATCTAATTAAACTGGATTTTCTTTCCAAAATTTATTAACATTGTTAAAACTTCTCTGATCTAAGTTAATACTTCTTTATAGTTAATATTTCATGGATATCCAATGTCTTTCTCTAGTAATTTTTATATTTGTTTCTTTTTACCTTGATCTACAAACCAAGTGTTTCTTTTACTTGTTTTAATCGTCTATATTATGCAGTTAGAATCTTTAAATTATTTTAACCAATTTATTTTAATAATAATTATATTCCACATGCCTACAGTGTTTAAAATGCCACAAGAAAATAGCTTCAGAACAATATACAGTGTTTTTGGTGCCAAAATGTTTAAAGCTGATTTTAGGTATATTTGGGGTGCTGATTCCGAATATGGCTTTAGTCTTGCCCTATCACCTCTAGTTTTTAAGATAACGTAGGTCATGCCAGCATTTATGCATTAAAATACGAATATGCTAATATGGGTATACTAAATTGAAATAAAAATCACACAATTAGAAAATAGGTATATTTTAAGCCATTTAACTACAATAAAACTCTTTGTAAGAAATCTCTCACCTTGCTCCTCACTTAAGTTTTCAGGGAAACGATCCAGGTGGCTGTGAGGATAGTGGACTTTAATGTTTATATTACATCCAAGTGATTAAAAGTTATTCAGCAAACGGTTTACCAGCTCAGCATAGTTTTAACTTTTGGGATTTCCCAGAAAAATTTTCGTAATGTCCCTAAATGAAAGCTAAGCTTTTTTCTCTACCTCATTCATTGATCTGGTCCGTCCCTGTCCCAAGTCTGATCAGTGGTCCGTCAAAGATTCCAGCTTTTCCAGAAGTTTTTCCGTACGTATCTGAGGCAGCATCCTTCCTATGTAGGCGAAGCATGGTCCATTAGAATCAAGTGCCTTAACGAATTACTTCATTAAGAGTAGCTTAATATAGAGGGGTGGTAAGATTATTTTCTCTGGTTCGACTAAAGACTGGGCAATAATGTTTTTTCCCAACTACCAAGTTTATTCTCTTATGCCACTCTTTTTTATTCCAGTAGTTTTTCGGTCCCTACTATCCCAGAGGCACAAGAAACAAGGATATTTCGTGAAGCCGCTTTTAGAAGTGCAAGAAGAAAGTTTACCATTTTTAAGTCTACACAAATCACCCAGCGATGTTCCTGGTATTTTACCTTCTGTAAAACTAAAGCTATTGTAGCATATTCTTCTTTGATCACGGTTGAATAAGCAATTGGTATTGAGCCAACCTTATTTTAAAATTGTGAAGGAGAACACATTTCAAACTGCGCTTGAAGCTATCAATAAACAGACTCCATTCATTTGCATCGTAGTGTGAAAGTTCCATTTTCTCCAAGAGCCCTTTAATGTCCAAACAAAAAGTAAAGTTTTCTTCTTGGTTTAAGAATGGTAGCAGTTTCTTTTCCTTTGTTTTATAAAAACTAACTGGGGTTAGTCATCGACAGATAGCAGCAATAATAGTGATTTTGAAGCACCTAGTATTTTATTAGGTGGAGGCTGAATGGGTTTACAAGGGGTAAATGTATCATTTTAAAAGTTTAAAAATACTTTCAAAGATGTTTTATTTCCTTAGAAAATAGTAATGTACGACATTAAAGTATTATTTCTTGCATAAATAAGACATAATACAGTGAGAACAACAGATATACTGAAGAAGAGGTTTAATTAACAAAGTATATTTCTTTGAATAGCATATTTTTCATTATCTCAAATATTAAAACAAAATATGGAATCATATTTCGTACAAAAAAATGGAATCCACATTTCGATTTATCGTCCCTAATTCGCGGCACCAAAACAATTTTTTTTTTCTGTAGGCCTGTGATCCATGCCATCAGCTATGTTTATTCAAAAAATAGTTTTTTTCATAGCAAGGAAATTTAAAACGTATGCAGTTACTAACTCAAGGTTTATTATTTCTGTTTTTTTGGCTTTAATCAATTATTTTTGTTCTCTTTCTTGGGTAAAACTTTCTTGGGCGTCGTGGTGCACCACACATGCATAGCAGCAGCAACAGCAGCATAACAGATATCATGCCGAACTCAATACCTGCTTAAAACTATAACAAGCTCGATCCAGGCATCTCCAATAACTTAAAATCCACTCATTCAGCTACAATCCATCTAACCAACATTAGAAGCCATCACTAAGTTATGCTGTCAACCACATGACGCCAAAAGTATCAATTTAAAATTTCTGTAAAGCTGTAGGCAGGATTTGCTTTGTTTTTATTCGATATTAAAATTTCAATTTTATTTTTTTTATACATGAATATGATTAGTTAATATCTTAGTTTATTTGTCCCAGGCAAACTCATTTTTCAGACTTACTTTTACGATAAAACGTTCTCACACATGAGAGACTGAGCTAGAAAAATGAAGAATCCAACTAAATGAATCTACATTAATGCACGTAAATTTTACAAATAAAAAAATCCAAAACATTCCAATTAAAATAAATGATACCAAATACCATATGCAACTTTCGCAAAATAGATAGGTATCACACTTGATGCAAGATTTCGCTGGAAAGCTCATATAAAAGAAAAAGGAAAATACTAGATATCCATTACACGAAAATGTATTAGCTGATGGATAGAAATTCAACATTGTTCATACGTCATACATAAATAACAAACAACTGTTATACAAACAACTACTAAGACCATTATGGACGTAAGGTTGCTAGCTCTGGGGCTGTATCAATTCAAGAAATATGCCGATCATTCAGAGATTCTATAATAAAGTATTAAGGAACATTGTTGATGTTTCCTGGTATATCAGAAATGTCAACCTCCACAAGGATATTGATATGGAAGATGTATATAAAGTTATCGAGAAGACGGCAAGTATTCACCCCATAGTCATGTAAACATCTATGTAAACATTTATAGAAATAACTAGTGTAAAATCAGAATCATAGTTATTAGATAAAACAAGAGATAGGGTTAAGCTCTTAGAAAGTATCATTTAATAATTTAAATCAAAGAAGAGTTGATAATTGCTATGACAATGATATAAATACAGCTTGGTTGTTTAATAAAAACAACAGTAAGATTTTAATATATTATTTAATACTAATACATAGATTTGCGGTTTTGTTTATATCACCCAATGTAAAGTAGCATAATTATCCAAGTCGAGGTTATCTTGGAAAACTTAATGGGTGATTTGAAAAATCCACTTTACGTCGATTTATAGAGTCGAATAAACTGTGACTGTGAAACTGTGTTTAGTATTCTCCCTTAAATGCTTAACATTTTAATGAATCTGCTTCCAAATAATGATTTGTTCCAGCCTATTACATTAAAAATATGTTTGTTATACTTAGAAACCCTCTGGAATATTCATTATCACGATTTAAGTTTATTTTACAAAAGCCGATTGAAACACAATTTTTTTGTGTCAAATATTATGACTGAACGTAGAAAAGAAAGAGCAGTGAGCATCATATCGTGACACAATAAAACACTTATCGTAAAATCTGTGCATATTAATAATTGCCAGTCATTCCTGACCATGAACGAAATCAACAGTGGGTATTTAGCTTCTCATCATTACTAAGCCGTTTTTGATATTGCTTTTTCGTGTTGTTCTATTAAAATTGTATCCAAAGGCAACAGCATTAAATTTAACTTTTATTCTTTTTCGTTTTGCACAAACGATTTTGGGAGTAGTGAGGGGACGATTTTTAATGGGCATCTTTTATAATTTAAAAGGTTTTTGACAATTTTTGATTTTTTTTTCTGTCCAATAATTAATATAAAATATATATAAACTAAGTTTTAATAACTTTTAAATCAATTTATAAACATCTCTAATGCATGACTTTTTGGTAGTGCTGAGAAATTCAGGAAATTTGGATTTTGTACCTTCGGCCACAAATCATATTCTGAGGCAAACATAGATATTATTACCAGGTGAACCTCCGAAAGGAAAAAACATTCATCTGTCTTTAGTCAGACTTGTGCAGTAACTATATATTCTAAATATTCTAAACTAAGCAAAAAAAACTTATTTAAAGTAGAGGAGAAGGTTCCAATATAGACCCCCATTTTTTTCTTTTTTTTAAATATTTTTTCTCCCCTTTATGATAATTATGTGAAATTGCAGATATACATAGATTTAACATTTGTTAATATTACTAAGTAGTTATTTATTTAAAAAAAAGCTTAGGAAAAAATATATATTAGATAAAATATTTTAGTGCAAATTTTAAAATTGCTCGGGGTAATAAAAATATGAGCCCCTGAGAAAAATCACAGAAAAACAGAAGTAAATAAACTATTTGCAAAAATGGCAAACGCAAGTGTATTTCTTAGCTCCTGAACATAGTTTATGTGCCCACAAGTTACACGTAAGGCATTGAATCAAAAGCTTTCCCTTTCTGTCTGCTGAAAATCGTCCCTCACAAAACTCACAAAATATGTATTCTGCATCTTGGTCGTCTATTGTGTCTTGTCCCAATTTGTCAAAGTCAACATCATCGTCAACTGAGAAGAAATCTTCTTCAGATGCTGTAGAACTATCTTTGCTGCCGGTTTCGGATGTTTTTGATTTTTTCTGATTTTCTTCTTTTCGGCTATGTTGAATTTTCGGTTACTGAATTTCCAAGTGTTTTTCTTTTTACGTTATTCAGTCTTTTGCTTGGAGTTTTAGCGAGAAAATCCTGTTAGTAAGTTTTTTAGGGCAATTAGGTAATTATTTGTTATTTGGAACCTTTTTGTCCACGAGTGATATATAGGGAATATTTCAAAAGGTGACACAAATCTTGCAGAAGTCTCCCTCTGGAGCATGTCTTTCATGGCTCCATGGACTCTTTGTTAATAAATTTGGAGCAGGTAGGTTGTGGTTCCAACAGCTTCTCTTGCAGAGAACCAGCTGCTCCTTTGAGCAAAGATTTGTTGCTTTCAGCATCGCAGATTCCTAACTCTGCATCATTTCCGGTTACAATGACGTTTAGTGATGTCATGTTACACGTTTTTTCGGCTTCATATTTTTTGGCTATAATTTTGCGTTAGAAAGAGTATTACGGTCAAAGACATAGATTCGTGTTACCCTAAATATGTTTACTGCAATTTTTCCCGAGTGTGGCTTTAAACATGCCTTGTCTAACAATTCGAATCAGTCAAATTATGTGAGAGCTCGTTAATTTACACAAATCCAATTTCTTATTTCCTCGCTGTAGTACGTCTTGAACCTGCCTATATAGGTTCTATCAAGAGGTTAAAGCTTATGTGTAGAATAAGGAGGTGGGGAGATTATAGAAAGAAAGTTTTCTGGAGCCAAATCAATCACTTCCAAATTGTGCGTGTAGCTATAATGACCATTAAGTATTAGAAGAACAGGAGACCCTTTTGTTGGTTTCACAGAATTTATAAGATGTTTTCTTCATTCTGTAAACATGTTCTGTTGTATCCAACCACTTAGGTGAATCGTTTATATTGACCCAGATGGATCACATTACAGTAACTGGTCATTTCGATTTTTTCGGGGGATAATCAACATGAGCGAAATAAATTGACATTGATATGTATTCGGTTTCCAAATTGTTTAGAAACTTTTGTACGTTTGTTTGCTTGAATCTCAAAGCTCTAGAATAAGAAGTTCCAGTGGGTCGTTCAAGTGATAGGGAAGTATGATGCCGCCTTAAGAAAGCGTCCAGCCAGCTTCTTCCTGCAATATTATTTTTAAATTAATGAGTTAGTCCATTTCTTGTAGCTAATGTGTATGCAATATTGTGAATGTATTTGTGTGTTAGATCAAAATGTGCAGCTTCCATTGCTGGAATGGCCTAAACTGTACATCGATTTTTTTCCCAATGCTGTTTTTCTTCCAAGTGAAGTTGAAATTATTTTCTCTACATTTGACCCTCTAGTCTACTAAATTTTTAGTAATCTTTGTAAAGAAGATCTTGGTACTTTGAAACTTTTACTGACATTTTTTTTCCAACTAATTATTTTATTGCTTACAACCTCAAAGTCTTTATGTATGTCTTAAGGCCTACATTTTTTTCTCATGTTTTTTCTCTGAAGAAAGTAGTGAAATTCTCGACAAATGCCAAAGCTTCCTTTACTATTTTGAAAGGTACGATTTAAACTCCAATTTACTGCAAAATATGAAGAAAATTATCATCACTGAAGAAAAATGGACATTATCCCTGAAGAAAAATGGACATAGTTTCAATAGATCTTTATTGATGATCAAAAAGGTACAAACGGTATGGATTGTGCAGAGTTCCATGAAAATAAAGGTTACCATTTTAACATCTTCTCTTAATGTTGGGTCTTGAGTATATACTATTGAATCCGAAAAACTCTCTCTCCCTCTGTTAGTCAATCTCTATCCTATCCACTCCTGAATAAAGATATCTCCCAATTGCCTCCATCTTTCTATATCCTGCCAATATTGTCCACTGTTTGCCCGCCTTTGCTCTTATGTCCATTACCCATCTCTTTTGAGCTCTCCCTGTGCTTCTTTTCGTCTCTCTTGGTCTTCTCTCCAGGATTATGCATGATATTGTATCTTTGTTTCTAATTTTGTCTCTAAGTAAAACTCCAAGCATATTTGTCATGTTGGTAGTATACAAGTGTTCTGCACTTTTCTCTGTAAGTTTATCAGAATTATAAGAATAAGATGTCACTAAGTTATTATTATTCATTTCATTAGTAAAAACATCAACTTAAAGATCAAAAAACAAATTTCTTTATTTTTTTGACTCAATCCGTTATGTCAAATTAATTTCATAAATTAAAAATTATGTCCAAACAATATTTCTTGTAATACAGTCAACTTCCTGAATTAGTCTTATTTAGATAAAGAAATCTCAATTAACTAACCCTGTTTTGCACAGTCACCTATTTATTCACAATGAGATGCAAGGGGTGAACTGATTGACGGTCCCAAAACTTTTCTCAATTAGAATCGCTATGAAACTTTTATGAAGTTTAATCAATATCAAGTGGAACTGAATCTTAATTATGAAGTATTATAGCAAATTTGCATAAACTAAGCCTTTGTTTGAAACGTTGTTCATTTGGCAGATACAATACACTTGAAAATCATTTCCATATTGAAAACCGTTTACGAAATTCTTGTTATATATAGAAAATTGTATTTTTTAGGTTATTTCTCTATTACACACAACTTATTTCATAAAAACGAACACGATAGATGAACACGTTGTTAATACACCATAAAAAGTTAAAATCGTTATATGTATGTTCCTGTTTTTTATTGCCTTAAAGTTTTTTGAGTAAGATTAATTAATAAACGTCATTGATTCGTGAGACTTTATCTCTTAGTGTGTTGAGCCACTGGCAAACTTACAAAGGAAAAGTTACAAATTTATTTTGAATTTTATACTGCTGCGACAGAAAAATTTCTCTGGCTGGCGTGAGAATTGAACCATGATCTTGTTAAACTACTCAGTTTGAATTGAGACTGCCAGCCTGCTGAACAATCTAGCTGAACTATCCAGCAAACTATAATTAAAAACCAATGTAATTCATTAAAAAATACGAGTTAAAACCAAAAAAATTGTAAATATAAATAAGTCAAATGAAAAAAATATTTATAAGTATGTAGCAAAGAGTAGGGAAACAGACTTATAGAAAACTGTTTCAATAAGAGTTATTACACCTTACTTTGTGGCTAGTTTCAGTGACAATAAAGATATAAATATTTGTTACATTTTTTCAGTTTAACACTTAAGATTCCATATCTTTGTATTAACTATATTAACGTGAAAATAGTTACTTTTGAGTTTTCACTGATGATGTCTGATAAGCCCGAAAATATTCTAAAAATTTTTAATCCGTTTGGATAATTTTAGTTTTATAAAAAATATACCATTATACATTAGAAGTGGTTTACTTCAGTGTACGTTTCTAAACTATGATATATACTAAACTCAAAGTGCAAAATTTAAGGGTAAACTGAGGAGTAGAGTATAACTAGGATCACCACTTAAAAATGGGAAACATATACATACCTTTTTATGGAAAGGCACTATAAAAACATAAACGGAGAAAACAAAAAACAATAGAAAATACATTGTTTAACTTAGATATTTAAGACAACAAAAGCAGACGTCTAGTCTATTCCAGGACCGTAATACAAAAATACACTCACTTTATTAGTGTAACCAGGAAATCTAAGAAAATATCAACAAAAAGAAGAAACTGTCTAAAAATAATAATACCAAAGGGAGACAGACAAAGAAAAATTCGTTATATAGAGCTAAAAATAAAGAATTAAGTAGAGGTCAAACGCGAAGTAATCACAAAAAAATAAGACCTGGGAGAAATAATGTGAATATACATGTAGACAACCATCAAGGAGAGAGAGCCACAAAGTGTTCAGAAGTATGAAAAGTTATACAAACTGGTAGAACAAATAATTAAAACAACGTTGTTAAGTATGTTATTTGTTTAAATATGGATAAAGCAATTCGTGTATTTGCTGATGGAAAATAAAGAAAAGGTACTATAATAAATAAATCAAAGCTTAAGGAAGGATAGAGCTAAAAATAGAACAGGTGAGAGAGGCAGTTTAGGAGATGAAATTATAAAAATAACCAAGCCCGGTGGAGTACACCCAGAGCTAATAAAAAATGGTTTACGTCACGTCAACATTACGTCAATATATAAGAGAGGCACAAAAATCAATTCAGCAATTTTATAGGGGATAAAGATAAACAACCTGAAAAACGAAGACAATCCCAATTTCATAGGAGACAATCATCTGCCAAGCTGAAGAAGTCATCTCCAATTTACCATTTACCTTCCAAAGATTCTGATATAGCTAGACAAGACACAGACTAGACTTCTTAGAAACTTAAAGCTTACAACTCCAAACATTCACCAATCCGAAAAAAAACTCCTTCAGTCAAATCCTTACATCAAAAGTCTCACTGACAAAATCAACAGAATCTTTAAATCAAGAGGAATAAAAACAACAATTATAACCAACAAAAACTTTCATCTATTGTCCGATTAAGCAAAGACAACATTCCAAATGAACAACACGGAGTTTATGAAACTCCTTGTGCAGACTGCTCCCTATCTTATATAGGCCAAACAAACTATAGAATCCAAAATAGGATGTATGAACATTTCATTTATGTTCGATATTTAGATTAAATTTCATCTTCAAACAGGTTACAAAATTGATTTTTTTAAATGTCCAGAACCTTAGCCTCCATCCGCTTCTATAAACCAAGAATTCTCCAAAAAGCCATAGAAATTGAAAAAATGCTGAATTGGCTCAATAAAAGAGATGGCGGCATCCGGTTACCTTCGACATGGAGACCTCTTATATCCTCTATAAAACCAAGTCATCATCGACGGTGTAAATGATTCCACCTTATCTTTGAAAACAGAAATCCATTCTGAATGAAAATTCATTTAAGACTTTTTAATCGTTTCTGGAGAAACTAGTGCTATCTCTTCTATAATTCTGTCTTCCAGTTTTTGGATAGTATGAGGCCTATTGACATATACTTCGCTTTTTAAATAACTCCATAAAAGATAATCTATTGGTGCCAAATCCTGAGCTCTTCCTGGCCATTTGATAGCTCCTCTTCTCCCAATCCAACGATTTGGAAATCTATTGTCGAGAAACTCACGAACGCCCCGAAGGTAATGGCGAGGTGATCCATCTTGCTAAAACCAAATTGATTGATTCACGAGATAAGGATTTATATCATCAGGAAAGATTTAATTCTGTAATTAATTTTAATTCGCTGTTACAACGCACTGTTAAATGAACCATTGTATTTTAGTGTGACTTTTAGTGTGACACTGATACAAAAACAGAAAAAACTTTTTTAAACTTTAAAAAATACCAAGTGGCTTATTTTAATTTATCTTTATGTTAATATCAACGGTTGTACTATTTTTTTTATCCAATTTTTTGCATAAGGTTAACATTGGCCATTATAAGCTGCAATAAAAAACTGTAACAAAACATTGTAAAATATGCGAGTGGTTCCATTTAAAAATGCGCTAATTATACGTACATCTCAAGTCAGTTCATACCCAACAAAATTGGAATATATGTTTCAACACTCCCTATGTATCATCCCCGATTAACCCTCTAGTTGTTCGCAAGCCGTCTTTATGAGAAAAATCTAATTTTAGAAAAGAATGCCTCTCTCCGACCATTAGAAACCCCAGAGCCGAACTATTTTTGACCCACCCTCGAGATTCCCTCCCTTCGGCCAATAGAAACTATTTATACAATTTTTACGCTTCATTAGAAATTCCTTTGTGTTCTTTGTTGTTCCAGAAATTGTAGACTATGCATCATTTTGCAATTCGTTACGAGAAGAGCCGAAAAAAGATATCCTGGAAATTTGATACATGACCAAATGATTAATTATTGAAAAACCTCGACAATAAAAAATAAACTGACAACTGGTGTTATTTTTTTTATTTTATTTAGTTACGTGTTCACAATAATTTATTCCTAACGTTTGAATTGACGTGAATGGTCCATGCATAAGAATTGTTGACAATATCTCGGTAAAAAAGTTCGATAACCTTAAACTATTGTTATCAATAAATCGAAAAAGCACGACATATTTATATGGGCATTGATTTGTATATAAAGAATTATATTTGCTTTTAGTTTATTGTCAACAACTACTGAAATTTTGAATAAGATAATTATATTTTCAGAATTCATACGGTAAAACGGATACAAATAAAAAATATATTTACTAAATTGTTTAAATAAAATATGATAAATATGACAAGGTATTGATGCTAAATTCTAAAAATAAAATCTAGATATAAATCAACGATAGAGACATGAATTGTTCCATAGCTATGAAGATAGAAACCCTTATTTATTAATAACAACAGTAACTCGAAAAAATAAAAAAAACTGTGGGAATAGCATAGTCAAATTGAGACCTAGTCGAAGACAGTTAATAAAGTTAAAAAGTTAAACAGTTAATAAATCTTTTAAAATAAAATGTTTGGGTTCTTCACAACTTTTTTTTTTTTTTTTTTTTTTTTTCGTCTTTATAGAGGGGGGGTCTGGAATCTTCAAAAGACATCTTAGTCCAGGGCGCCGCCTGACTAACTTTAGTGCAGGATTCGTTCTTCGTACTCCCGGCGATAGTTCCCGAGGTACTTTAAAATGCCCTCTCGTCGCCGAGTCTACGCCGAACGCCTACCTGCTAAACCAGACCCTCCTCTGTCATCCAGCGATCCGGAAGCGGAATGGCCGCTGTAAGGCCGGCATCACTTCCGAATCACTACCTTTATTCATTCATTCTCCATTCATACACATCCACACTCTATTCATCAGCAAGGAGGTTCCCTGTCTCGTTCCAGGTAGCGCGTAGAAGACACTCATCGCTCCTAGTTCGGCATTATTTCCAGATGGGCATTTCCTCCTTCCCCACAGTCTGACTCACGCATTCCAACTCACACAGTGTGACCCACTTTTCTAGCTTCACCTTTCAGCATCATTCACTCTTACCTTTAGCGTTGGTTTAGCAGTCTTTCTTCCTCTTCCTTTTTCTTGATTACTGCACGGATATAGCTATGTATATTAGTCCAAACTAATTTATTTTCAATCATTCTCTCAATCATTTCTCTCACTGTAACAAAATTCACACCTGTCTCTCTCTCCATTCTGTTCCTTTCCACTATCCATCTGCTGCAATCTAACATCGTATGTGTCACAGTGTCCGAGTATCCACAGTATAGGCATTCATCTGTATCAGCCTTTCCGATCCTATAGAGGTAGGCCCTAAAACACCCGTGTCCTGTGAGCACCTGCGTCAGGAAATAATCCAGTCGCCTGTGGCCACAGTCCACCCAATCTCTTATGTTTGGGATCAGCATTTTCGTCCACTGTGCCACATCTTCCGTGTTGTTCCATTCTTCTTGCCATCTTTCAACTGACCTTTCCCTTTCCTGTCTTTTCTCGGCCACAGTAAGGTTTGGACCTCTTCTCTCATACAGCTCTTTTCTTTCCACCGCCAAAACATGCAACGGAACACATCCAGTGATGGTCCATAAGGCTGCCGCAGACACAGTCCTGTAGGCGCATGCCACTCGCAACAGACTTGTTCTGTCTACTCGTGTCATGAGACTCCTACAGGCAGTTATCTCTACGGCCTCGCTCCAGACTGGTGCCGCGTAGAGGACGATCGATTGTACAACACCGTGTAAGACCCTCCTCCTTTCGGATTTGGGTCCTCCAATGTTCGGCATCACCCTCCCCAACGCAGCCGTACTATTCGCAGCCTTCCGGACCACCTCCCGCACGTGCTCTCCCCATTTTCCATTCTGGTGCAATGTCACTCCTAGATACTTTACATGTTTCTTAGGTGTTAGACATGCTCCCGCACATTTTAGTTCAATATTTTGCCTATTCCTTGTCCCCTTCAGAATGATGGCTTCGGTTTTCTCTGTCGCAAGTTTCAGTCCGTGCTGCGTCATCCATTTCTTTACGACGCCGCCTGCGTTTCTAACCCGGTATTTGAGATCTGGCTCATCCCGAGCCACTACCAGTACAGCGAGGTCATCCGCGAATGCGAAGGGGGTTGTACCCTCTCCGTATTCACAGTGCATAACCCCGTCATATGCCAGATTCCATAGCGTCGGGCCCAAGACAGATCCCTGGGGTACCCCGGCCGTCACGTCCCCGATCGTGCCCTTTTCCACCATAATCCTTCTTTCGGACAGATACTCCGCCACCACATTCATCAGGTAACCAGGACATTCTCTCTCCTCCATTGCCTTCATTACCTCGTTCCACTGCAACGTATTGAATGCATTCTTAACATCAAACAACAGCAGAGCCGCCCAGCGATGTTCATCCCCTCTGTTGCGCAATGCTTCGAGTACACTCATGATTGCATCAATCGTGCTTTTCCCTTTACAAAAACCAAATTGCCTCCTTGATAAACCACCTGACCTCTCTATCATGTCGTCTATGCGTACTCGCAGCATCCTTTCATACAGCTTACTGATGCATGGAAGCAGACAGATGGGGCGATACTTTTCCCTAGCTTTGGGAAGCAGTATTAACCTCGATGTCCTCCAAGGCTCAGGAAAAGTTTGTGCTTCCAGCAGTGCATTCATATGTTCTAGAAGCCACGCAGGTTCCACCCGTCCTAGACCCTTCACCGCCTCAGGTGGTATCTGATCTAGTCCTGGGGACCTACGAGTCTTCAGTGAACCCAATGCCTCGATAAGTTCATCCATGGTAAAGGGTACAGCTTGCTCAGCTCCTTCATCCCTCCATACACCATGACATCTGCCGTCCGGAAAGAGCTCTCTTGTTACCTCAAGCTTCTTATCCATAGGCATTTCGTAAGGAGAATACGCATGGAACTTCTTCATGACGATCTTGTACCCCTGACCCCAGATGTCCTCATCCAGCTGTTCACACAACTCTTTCCAGTGCCTTCTTTTTTCTGTACGGATTTTCCTGTACAGTTCCCTCTTCCTTGCGCGGTACTCTTCCTCGATCTCCTCGATGATCTCAGGGTTGATTCCTGTTCTACCTCTTGCTCTTGTTAACCTTCTTCTCATCGCTATACACACATTTCTTAGTGCCTCGATGTCCGCATTCCACCAATATGGCATCCTATTGACATCTTGGCGACCAATCTTGCTTCCCTCCATCGCTTCTTTAATGACTCTCTCCAGGCTTTCCACTGTCGGTGATTGACCCTGCATTATGCTCACTCTCCATTTAATTAGTTCCTCGTATACTTTCCAGTCATTCCCATCGCCGCATCTGCCCATCGACGTCCCGGATGCACGGACCGTGTTAGTGGTCCCCTTTCCAGATATCGAGAACTCAATGTATTGATGTTCAGTTCCAGTGTAGTCTGGCAAAACCTTCCAACCTACTGCTTTCGCCGCTATTTCTTGTGTCGCCATGGTCACGTCGATGTACGTACCTGTACCTCTCCTAACAAACGTAGGTTCCAGACCTGTATTCAGAACCACTAGGTCTAGAGCACCCACCCAGTCAGTTAGTATCCTGCCGCGAGCATCGGTGATGGGAGATCCCCAGTCCGCTGCTTTTGCGTTAAAATCTCCCAGCACTACGTATTCTCCTCCTGTGTTTCCCACTTCCTGCATGATCTCGTCTATCTTCATCTCGTACTCGCCCACCGTCACGTTTGGAGAAATATAACAGCAGACCAGTCGCACCCCCTCCATCCGAACAATCACATATCCTTCTTTCGGCTTAATTTCATACACTCGCAGTTTCCTATTGTAGATTCGTACAGCAGCTCTCCCGGTCGTATCTACAAACCATCCTCTTCTTTTCACCGCTGTTGGATTTGGTTCCGCCGTCACCAGCACATCGATGTTCTTTTCTACTGCGGCAGTCTCAGCAAGATCATGTGCTAGTCTTGCCGTTCCCACATTAGTTTGGAGCACTCTCAGCTCTCGAGTCATGTTTTCTTTGTTTGCCATTTCTAAACCTTGGATTTCTTTCGCGCTCTCTTTTACACTCTCATACTCTTGGGACTAGTCCTCAGTTATTTCTATTTTCAACCAGTCGGTTGAACTTTGGGCATATTCTTGAATTTGCCACATGCCCATTCACGTCGCAGTTGAGGCATCTGGTTGTTTCTTCTTTGCATTCCAGCGCTATGTGACCCTCTTTGCCACATCGGAAGCAACATCCTCTTCTGTTCTGCCCCTTGCAGTGCCATTGTTTGTGTCCAAAGGCAAGACATCTCAAGCATCTCGGTATTTCTAACCTTGATTTTATCACTCGGCAGGATGTGTAGTCTACTTTTATTCTTTTCATTTGCAAGATCTTTTCGGCAACATCTTCATCCACATCGATCACGGCACTCATCATCCCTCTTACTGCGCCTCGTGTTTCGGTCCAAATTTTTATAATGTCACAGACCCGCTCTTTTCCAGCTGCTTCCTCTGTGGCCTTTTGGATCTCTTCTTTTGTTGTATTGGGTGGGATTTCCTGTATTAAGAGTCTTTTCTTCACGATGCCTCCTTTTGCCACTGCTCTCGACACGCATGTATTATCAGAGAGAAGTTTCTTCACTTCCTCTGCCTTTTCCCGTCCTCCGACCAACTCCAGTGATATTCCTTGGTCTCTAGTCTGTCTGATCCTTTTAATGTCAATGTCCTTTCTTCCTGTCAGCTTGTTTTTTACCTCTGTCATTAAATCCACAAAGGATTTTTCTTTGGTTTTATTGATGATTACGACTCCATTTTGTTCTTTGGACTTGGTGTTGATATTGGTCCACCTTCTTGTTGTTTTTTTACCTAGGAGCGTGATCGTTACATCTCTTCCTCTTACAGCCCATTCCATAATTTTTCTCGATGTCTCAACTCCCAGTGCTGCCGGTGTGTGGATTCCCAGGTTTTCTCTTCCCAGCTCCTCCATCTTCTGTACCAGTTTCCTGCATGTTTTCAGGAACTTCACCGGCACAGGTTCTTCCTTTTTGTTTGGGAGAAGTTTAAATCCATACTTCTCCTTGTGGATCCACGTTCCATCTTTATGAACAGACATCGTGACTTTCGTAGTTCCCAGGCCGCCCTCCTCATCCACCTCCGCTGGAGCACCTGGTAGCTGCGGAAACATAGCTTTGGCCTTTTCCATGGCTTTGTTGTCCTCGTCATTGTTGGTGACAAAGACTGCCACGTCTCCTGTTAATTCTGAGATGTTACCTTCTTTCACTATAGTCCTAGTGAAGACCTCCTCTGGCCAGTCTTCATTTAGAAATTCTATTGTTTCCTTCTCTTCCTTACATGTTGTCATCTTATTTGTGATAGCGTCTACCCTTCGTTTAATGGCTTCTGGATTCTCTAGATCCACTTGAACCCCCATTGTCGCCAACTTCTTAACTTTCAAGGGTTCCATGTTGATCTGCACACCTCTGGATGTCATGCATACAGACTTTCTTGGAGCCTCTTCTTCATTATTTTCCTCCACTTCCTCGATATAATCGAGCATCCGATTTCTCAAGATGTCGACCTCCCTCTTTATGGATAGCCTTGTATTTGGCACCTTTCTCATAAGTTTCCCGAGTTCCGCTACGCTGTCCTGGAGACGCTCCAACTTTGATCTAGTTTTGTAGTTCAGTGGCTTCCCCTCTTCCTCTAAACTGGACGTTTCTGTCCTGTTGCTTGGTTTTCTTTTTCTTGACCTCCTTTTTTTCCATTCATCGTCAAAGCTGCATCTGCTGTCTGAGCTGCTTGCTGCTTCGTCTTCCTTTCTTTCGTTTTCTTTCCTTAAAATCTGCTCCCTCATTTTATTTTTTTCTTCCTTCTGCCTGTTTTCCCCTTTCTCTTTTTCTCCTCCCTTTATTTCTTCCTCTCTCTTGGTTTGCTGATTTTCCCTTTCTTCCCTATCCTTCCTGCTATTTCTGTTTGTTTTATTTCTATCTACAATTTCTTCCACTTCTCTTCTCCAGTTTTTCTTCCCTTGAGTTTCATCCCTTTCTTTCACTCCTCCTCTTCTACTTTCTTCTTCATCTCCACTGTTCCCTTTTCCGTCTCTTTTATTTTTCTTTTTCTTTCTCATCTTTCTTCCCACGAGTTGGGTCGTGCTGATCGGTCCAGTGGGGCAGTGCGCCCTTACCCCACCAAGGCTGTTTTCCCCTCAGGTTCGCCACCTCCCTTGGGCATCGCTTGTAGCCCACTTTATTACCCCTGGGCCATGCACCTCTTTGGCACGATGGTGTTACACCTTGAGGTTAGGGAGGCGGTATATTAGGATTATGCATAGCCGCCTGCCCTATGCATATCCGTTTGTATGGATGTTAAGAATCTAAATTAATAAAAGTGTTAATTAATAAAATTGACTTGAAATTTGGTGGATGGCCGGAGATGAGCCACGGTGACCAATCCAGGCTCATCTGCGCTCATCCTACTGTAGGATGAGTTTTATTATATAGGAAGAAATGAAGATTTTTATTAAAGAAATGTGTTTGGATAATTTGAAAAAAAATGTAGTGTCTTGTGCACCCGGTACACAGACGCTGGACGTTAGTTGGATTGTACTTAGCTTTATCGGTCGTGCTCCCCGGGATATATCCCACAATAGAGGGACCAAGACTGATGACTAGCCTTTTCTACCACGGCGAGGTTATTTTATAGCCCAAGATGATTATCTAATTTTGACCTAATTTTCTCGCTACCATTGCTTCTTGGATTTCAACACTTCAAACTTCTATTTGGAAATCTTCGTTTTATTTTTCTAACTATCTGTTAATCCCTGGAGATGTCGATACTACCACATAAGCTTAACAATGTTGTCAATAGCCTTTTGAGGACCATCTACTTTGAGTAGTTTTTCTTTATCATACGGACTAGAAAATACTCATAAGTCTGGTTTTATTCTGGACTTCTTTCAGGATCTTGGCCAGTGTGGCATATAATAGTTCGTTTGCAAAGGGTCCATATAAGCCTGCATATAAGCATATCGATTTGCATTGGTATACCTGTAGGATATCCGGGCAAATCACTAAATTTAGTAAATCCTTTACCATGTATTGTTTTTTATGGGAGATTTGGTTTATTATTGCATTCACTACAATGAGTACCACGTTTTCTGATAAAACTATACCATATGTACACATTTTTACACCTAGACTGTAATTTCTTCCCTGAATATTCCTGAAAGAAGTGAATTGTATGCAATGCAGCCACTTCGATGTCGAATGGAAAAAAACGCCAGGATATGGAGGTATAATTTATCTACCTGGGTATGCAAGACCTAGACAATCGCCTTGTTGTTCTATAAATCGGGGCTTAAATGGACAGCAGTCTGTATGTACATTGATCTGTTTTTGAAAACAACGAATCGTCTTTAGGTGATGAGTTTTTAGCCATCGTAGGTTCGTAGTCGTAGGGATTTCTATACATTGTTTTATCGGATTTTGGTGTATATTTGCTAATTTTAAAACCTTTACCAGCCTTCTTGTATCTATACAAAGATTTTCTTTCTTTGATTTTAATTAATAGACTTTTCGTTTAGATTCATTTGTAAATGCGTCACTATAAGCTTGCCAAAACAGGACATCCTGATGTAGACATCTATTGGGAGATGTTATATAAATTTGCCTCTTAAAAATTGTGTCGTGAGAACATTTTCTTCATCTTCAGTTGAATAAGTTATGCTGGTAGCATCTTTGTGTAAATCTTTAAAAATATGTGAAATTTATTCAAAGCTTCTTCAGCTTACTCAGGATACAGAGAAAACAGGCAAAAAAGAGACTTTCCATTTTTTATAATGGTAAATTTTGGGCAATTAGACGATTAAAATCAGTTTCCCATACATCGAGGGGAGCATTATCTAAAAAATTGAATGTTACACATTTTTCATCAAAATTATCATCATTGTTGTTGTATTTTGGATCAAAAGTCATATTATCCATAAAAACTGTAACAAAATAAGATTTTCTGTTGCTATTTTATCCATTTCCTTAACCAAATTTCAAATTTTAATATATATGAGATCTTAACGGAATTTTTCATATATTGTCATTTTGACAGTTTTGTTATATAAATAATCAATTGGATGCATTTTCATGAAAAAGGTACTTGGGGGCACCGTAAATAAACCCACAAACTGGCACATATACAAAACGTGATTAAAATGTTCATAAGTAATTGTCAAAAACACTATAATCCCGGTTCTTATCTTACCGTTGATAATTAGTGTCATTGCGTGATATGCTTTCGATGTGGAA
>NW_027312040.1:0-60847 GCF_040954645.1 Diabrotica undecimpunctata
CGCGCTATCTCAGAGTGATTTCTTACCAGATGGTTCTGGAACATCCAAAAAAGATATAAATACCCGGTGATTTGGATTCAGAAAGGGAGCCAGTCAGAAAGTTTAGTAGAAAGTCCATTCAGTTAGTCAATCAGTTATGAGTTTTTTAGTATGAAAATTAGTTAGAGGCAGTCATCAGTTACAATTGTTCAATATAGTGAGTTAAATCAATATTAAGAAACAGTATAAAGAAAATAATATTGAGATTAAAAAATTATGTTATGTAAATGATAATTGGATAATGGAAGAAAGTATTAATTGAATATTAAAATTAAATAATATATTTGGTGATTGGATATTGGTATATAGAAAAGAAGAATAAATATAAATGCTGTTTGCTGGTTTGCTTGGTGGTTTATAAATGCTGGTGAAGAAAAATATCTTAAATTGGTGGAAGCTAATAATTGGAAAAAGTAATTTCACAAAAACAAGGATAACCGAAGCTGAGAAGAAGACATTTGAGTGGTGATTATAATCTATATAGTGGAAAATATATATATAGTTCATTTAGGCATTCAGTGACAGAAAGGTACAAAAATTTTGTTAATATAATTTAGTTAGTGTCATAACAATTTCAATTTTGAAGATAGTTTGTTTAAATTTACATTGTCTATAGAATTTAATTAGGTTCATAAGAATTTCAATTTAAAGATAGTTTATTTTAATTTACATTAGTTAGTTTAGATATATATGTGTGTTTCATAGTAGATTTAATAAAGATAATTTAAAAAAGTACTTACAAACTAATTCTTTGAGAACCGCGATAAAAACCCTATATATTATATATTAAAAATACTCATTGCTCATCATTCAAACAAACAATACATCATAACAATATATATATATATATATATATATATATATATATATATATATATATATATATATGAATATTATATATATATATATTTATATATATATATATTTTTATTTAAAAACAAAACACATCAACCGCGCAGTGTATTAATGGATATAACAAATACAAGAAATATTACATTGAATACAATTGAAGAACTTAATGTCTTTTAAATAGCGTAACACTGTTAAATTTTTTTGGTGAGAACTGTTTTGAGATTATCATGTGTGAATCCGCGGTATCTTCTTTTTCCATGAATTGAGGACAATCAAGCTGGATATGTTTGACAGTCAGTGGGATAGAGCAGCTGGAGCAGATAGGTAGTGGTTCTTTTGTTATTAGGTATTTTTGTGTTAAGGCAGTATGGCCAATTCTTAGACGGTTAAAAATAACTTGGTTTCTTCTGTGTGAAGAAGTCTTCAGGACAGAATTAATTTTTGGGCAAATTACATTTAATTTTGTACATAATTTTTCCCAATGTTCCAATAAAATACTTTATAAAAAAGGGGTATATTAAAAAACCCTGTCTGGCTATGTTAAAAAGACAAAAACGTTTTCGGAATAAGTATTCCATCATCAGTGTCCCTAAAATATTTAACCACTTAATTAAAAAGAACATGAAATGATTTAAATTTTGACTAAGGTTAATGTGAAATGTGGTTAATACTTACAATATATTACATGAATATAGCCACTAAATATGAGGGTAAAAACCCTTTAAATATTATTATCTGAAGGTTTAGTTTACATTATGTCGTGTTTACAAATAGGATGGTAAAGTTACCGTTGGATTGGTAACATGGCAACATATGACTCTACATTAAGTTGCAAGTCCTCAGACGGTATGTCTACGAGACTATATTAAAGCAACTGATTGAAATGACAATCTTAACAGGTTTATGACGGAAGTCATGACAGAGCAGTCAGTGTAACTGTATGTGTCTATTTGAGACAGAAGCCACCGTTAATATATGAAGTAATATATTTAAAATTGGTGAAAGTTGAAATAAAATTAAAAATTAATTTCGTAAGAAATATTTTTTGTCGCTAGAATTTTGTTGATAGACATCAGCTAGTACTTCTGCGATTTTTATTTTTTGCAAGTAATTAATTTATTTTTGTGTGTTAAGGTGTTTATATGTCTATAAGAATTGGAGCCTTTAAATTACGAATTTTAGTCCAGATCTCATATTTTTATATTTATATTTAGGGTGTTTGTGGTTTCTTAAATTGTTAGTAATAAATATTTGTTTGTAATATTTAAATCACAAACATTTTACTTACATTTTATAATGTATGTATGTTATAATTATCACTATTCCTTTGGATTGTCGAAAACAAAACTATTTTTGTATATTGACTAATTAGAATACTTAAATTCTATTCTATTCTATCTGACTATCCAACATAATTATTCCTTCATTGGTTTCAGCAGTTTGTATGCATTGATCTGCTAATATAAAATTCGTTATATTGTTCATTATTCTTTCCTGGAAAGATGACAATAAACGGCTTTTGACGTTGCATTGGCGGTTGTGGTAGGCTACATTGCTTCTGTATATTATTACTATTATATATTTCCTACTATTCAATATAAATCACGTTCTTGTTCGGCTGTACTTCTATATGTAAGTTTATTATTTACTTCTAAATGTTTTGCAGCAAGTCATTTCTGGATATTTTTCCTGTTTGTGTTTTATATTCTCTAGTTACACTCTCCACATTTTGTTTTTAATCTTTATATAGATATTTATTTTAAGAGCTTCTATTTTCTGATTACATTGAAACCTTTTATCCAATTTTTGTCTCGTCGATTTTCGTATAGTAATGTTTATACATTCGTTATTTAAACTTTAAACGGATTTAATCCTAATAATTTACAACTATGACATTGCCTAAACCCATAATTAATTTGAGACAAATTTCTGCCAAACAGCATACGCAATACACGAAACATACCGTCACTAATAATATGGTGTCTTATGATATCAATGATGACGAAATTACAGATCAGAACCTTGTAGTATTGTCACACAACAACATATTAAACTGTAGCCCACGCCTGAGTAATTGACAAAGCCACCCACTTTATGCTTTGATTTGCAGATAATACGTATTATGTTTCAACCCCTTTGTAATTACAAATTAATCGATATTTGAATTCCGGTCATATTGCCATGTAGATTAATGTTTGATTTGTTCATTTTATATCTACCCAATTATAACAGTATTTATTATTAACCTTTTAATCTAATTAAAAGGGGTTATAGGAAAAAGCATTTAAACGTAGAGATAATTACCTGAAGGTAAAGATAAGATAATGCTGATACAATCAATGAAGATTTTAATTTGCCAGGTATAACACTAGAATAAACACCAAATCCAACCAGTTTATTTCAGCACTCTCCTTTCCAATTGAAAATGGACTTCGAAGTTATATGGAGAACAACTGATCTTCCTGAATTAGTTTCAACAACATGGGTTGGTGTAACATCAATCTTAGTCGATGGACGGAATAATGTAGTACGTGAAACATTGAATATGTCTGCGACATTTTTGTATCCCATCTCCTGACGTATTCATATACCAGTCAATATTATACAAATCAACGAAAACATCTAAAACCATAAATGGAAAACAAGGTTGTAAAAATAAATGTTAGACTTGGTCGCAAATTATTTTATGAACCCATTTAAAGCCGAAACTTTTGTCATTCTTATATTGGTAGGAAATTTAATTTTTAGGCTCATTAGGGTTGACAAAAATAAAGTATGGAAAAAATTTTCAAAAAATACGGTACATTTTTCAAAAATAGGTGTTCTTTTAAAAGCCCAGTAGCACAATCAATGATTGTAAATAACATATAATTAAAAGTACCAAAATTTTAAATGTAAAAATTTTATCTTAATTATTAAAACAAATTAAAAAAAAAATTTAAATATCTGTTTTGTATGATATTTATTAAAAACTTGGACACTATATTGGATATAGTGCTACATTACATTTATTGCAGCAAAAATTACATTTTTTGTGACAAGCAGCACAACGAGTTTGAGTGTCCTTATAGACAATAAGGTGGTCCATCCGATCGTATCTTAGTGACTATGCAAATTTTGCTAAAGGTTTGTTGAGTCCTCTTTTTGTTGTATTTTTAAAATATTTAAAAATGCCTACTGTCGTTGTGCGACGATGCTTTAAATGGTCCATTTTACGAACACTTCTTCTTCTTAGGTACCGTCTTCTTTAAGGAGGTTGGTAATCATCACAGCTATTTTCACTTTTGAGATTTGCAGCTCTGAACAAGTCGACGGAACTACAATTATTGCACTTTCTCAGATTGTTGAGCCAGGAGATTGCGTCTTCTTCCAATACTTCGTTTTCCCTGTATTTTTCCCTGCATTATGGTTTGTAGCAACACATATTTATCCCCTCTCATAACGTGGCCGAGATATAGTAAACTTTCCTTATCTTAATCGTATTCATGATTTCCATTTCCTTTGTCATCTTTCTGAGGACCTCAACATTTGTTATTCGGTCCTACCCAACTTATTTTTAATATTCTTCGGTAAGTCCACATCTCGAGTGCTTCAAGTCGATCGCTCACCTTTTTCTTTAAGGTCCAGGCCTCCACCCCATACAGCAGCACCGAAAACACATATGAACGTAATATTTCCTATTTTGAGTTGCAAACTAAGGTCTCTACTGCATAATACTTTTCTCATCTTATTAAATTGTTGCTCTAGGCTTGTCCAATTCTCATTTTTATTTCTTCTGTATACTCGTTATTTTCATTAACAATTGTACCAAGATATCTGTATTTTTTTTACTTTTTCTATTTGAACCCCTCTTATGTTTAAAATGTCTTTTTATTGTGTTTTGGAAATTGTCATTAAATTTTGTTTTATTAGCATAAGCGTTAGTCTGCTTTCCTCACTAGCATTTACTATATTATCTAAGGTGTCTGTAGATCTTGTATATTCTCTAGCAATTAGTATAGTATCATCGGCATATTTGATATTGTTGATGGGTCTGCCGTTGACTTTTATTCCAATTGTTACAATTTCGAGTGATTTTTTAATTATTTCTTCCGAATATAGATTGAACAATAAGGGATAGAGTATGCAACCTGCCTTACGCCTCTTTTTATCTCTACTTCCTCCGAAAGTTCTTTGCCTACTCTGACTTTTGCTGTTTGGTTAAAGTAGAGATGAGTTATTATTTTTAAGTATTTTTTGTCAGTGTGTTTATCTTTAAGCAGCTATGTAAGACGGTTGTGTCGGACCTTACCGAACGCCTTATTGTAATCAATAAAACAAACATAGAATGGTTGGTTTACATCCTACATCTTTGCATGAGGACGTTAAATCCAAATAATGCCTCTCGTGTACCCATGGCATTCCTAAATCCAAATTGGGTTTCAGTGATGTCTTGTTCCACATTTCTAAAAATTCTTAAATGGATATTTTTTAAGAATATTTTTAGCGTGTGACTCATTAGACTAATTATACGATGGTCATTACATTCCCTTGCATTAGGTTTTTTTGGTAATGTAATAAATGTTGATTTGAGCCAATCTCTCGGAATAATACCCGTATTATAAATATAGTATTATATTAGTCTACTAATACATTGATCTGATCTTCTGATATTAATTTAATTATTTCAGTTGGAATTGTGTCAAGCCCGCAGTTTTATTGGCTGCCGACAGATTTATGGCATGTATTATTTTATTCTTAGTTTTATTTGGACCTATGTCATGTTCCTCGCAATCGTTTCATGCTATCTTGTTGTGTCCTGTCGTCCTCAAACAATTCTTGGACGTATTCTCTATATCTGTCTAGTTTGCCTTTGATATCAGGTATTATTCTACCATTCGTATCAGCCAGGGTGGTACTATTGTTGGACCGTTTTATAACCTGCTAATTCTTAAATTTTTTGTGCAATTCAAAACTGTCATGATTTCTTTCGAGTTCTTCTATCTCTTTAGCTGCCCGTATTTTTATCCTGATCTCCTTGTGTGTGGCTTTGTATTCGTTTACAGTTTTGTTTTTGTATGATCTTCTTTTGTCCATTAGTTGCCGGATCTCATCTGTCATCATGGAGTCTTAGCTTCATCGATTTTGTGACTACTCAGCGTATCTTTAATTGGCATCATTAATGTATTCTTAAATGTTTCCCATTTTTCGTTGGAAACCGCAGTATCATTGATTATTGTTTTGCTTAACTTTATAGGTCGGGTATTTTAGCAGAGTGCTTATTTGTTGTGTCTTTTGTGATTTTTTATTGTCTTTAAGTAGGTTTTGAATTTTACGATTACTGGATTGTGGTCTGATGACACATCTGTTCCTGGATATGTATTTGCCAATTTTGATGGAGTTACGGTATCTCTTATTGATAAAGATATAATGTATCTGGTTTCTGATAATTTTTTCTTTGATATCCATAGGTGATTTACATGTTTATAATTTACGTGGTGGCAACTGAAAGAATGTATTTGTCGCTATCATTTTAAACTCCTAACAGAATTCCGGCATCCTTTCCCTTCTTTGTTCTTTATTCCTAGTTCGAATTCACCAATAATGTCTTGGAATTTACCTTTTCCTAATTTGACATTAAAATCCCCCATTGTTTATTGTTATATCTCTATTATTGGTGCTGTCTAGTGCTTTTTTAATGTCATTGTAGAACTCTCACTATTTCATTTCATCTTTATCTGCAGTGGGGGCGTACTCCTGTAAGATATTAAGAGTTCTATGCGATGTTTGGGCTGTAATCATTAATACTCTATCCGATATAGGAACAAAACAAGTTACAGCCTGGCAAAAACTGCGATCATCCACTATTGCGACGCCAATATAGTGGCGAATATCTCATTTCCTGAGTAGTATATTTTGGCACCGGTCGACTTCGATTTCGCCAGATCTAGGCCATCTGGTCTCGCTTAGTCCATTATATTGACTTTAAGTCGTCTCATCTCATGTATTACATTGTGGATCTTTCCTGCTTCATATATAGACTTCACATTCCAAGTACCTATCTGCAGTTCGTTTATATTTTTGTGCCTGATGCGGGGTTTTCGCATGTTGACGACCTGGGAGGCCCCGCGGTCTAACTGAAAATCGCCTCGCCTGCCGGATCTTGGTATTCGATGTGCATGATCAGTAGTTGTGAAATTGTCGTTTATAATAGCCTTGATAATTGACAAGAGATATATATTTAAAGATGTTTAATGTAGTGGTTTCTCGTTGCCTCTACATCGTTCTGCCTTCTACTTCTTTGGTTCATCCGCCTTTGGAGTCGATTCTCAACTCCAGGACTAAAGAGTGCCCTATCACTTACCAACTCATCCGCTTGTAGCCGTTGGTCAGTAAGTGAGAGATTGCTTATACCGGCAATTACTCGTTCCTATCTGCATTGGCCATCTATAGATAGATGTTGCCCATCTTCTACCACGTGGATGATTGCAGATTTAGATTTTTTCTTTCATTGGGATTAAGACCTTTCGGCATTTCCTAATCCCTCCAGAGCTTTATAAACACTTATTCTGTGCAATTGCCAGGAATTTTGTTCTGACAGATCCACTATGTGGCTTTATTATGGGAAATACCATTTCTTGCCACGGATCGCTACTCTGTAGTAGCTGATATTTTCATCTGCCCGATCGACGCCACCTATGTTTTCATTATACTGTTTTATAATATTAGGTTGATCAACGAGCACCTTCTTTTTTTTCTTTTAGAGAATACCGTTGTACTTTCTGGACTGGTGTCATTTTGGAAACAGCATTATTGCCATTCCATTTACAAAACTACTATTTTACTTTTCTCTGCCATACAGTAGTCAAACGAACTCTTTCTTTCTTTTTCAGTGTGTCTGAACCCTCAATATCACAATCTTTGCCTAGGTGATTTTCTCTTATTGTACCTATTCTTTACACCCCCTTGATGTAAGTTCTTTCAAAAGTAGCATCGTAATAAAATAGTTGTCAAAATGTATATCATAGGGTAATTTGAAAGCCTTGTCATCTAGGACATCAACAAATTGTAAGACAACACTAGGTCTCAAACCAAAAAGTTTATATTATCTTAAATAGTAGTTAAAGATCCCTCATATGAATCAAACCACTCGACATAACCTAGCCTAGTAGTCTTTATCCAAATCTTGTATCCCCATTGAATAGGTTTACCACGGATAAACTGCTTGGGTCTATGTATTCCATGATACGGAACCATTGACTCATATAAGCTGTGGTGTTCTTCTTGTCCCTTGAAAATTTGTCCCTGTGTATCCATTTTACATTATCACAGCCATGAATAATCTGTATGAGAAATCTGAAACGGTTTCTAGATATTGCGTTAGCTACGTCGTGAGTAGAATAAGGGATTTTTCACAGTACATATATCTCCTAGGAACACTCACATATATATTATATAATAAAATTCCAATAAAACCTTAATTTCGTTTGTTGTTATATCGCCCTTTAGGGTTATGTAAATTAGCATACATATTTGAAGCATCTGAATAACTGTATTATCAAAAAATAGGAAAAAAGTATCTACCGAGGAAATGATGTTTTTTGGAGCTTCTATTATACTCCAACTTGAAATATTGCTATGGGCATCTCTCTTGGTTTTTGGGGCATTTGCTCTTCTGTTTTTTTACATGTACTGTAGGAGCTATTTGCTTTTTAGACTTAGACGTTTTCTTATTAGAGTGCGCGAGGTCATGTCAATCTTCATCTTTATTGATATCGGATTTGGTATGGATTTTTGGCTTATTTATGATTATCTCTGCCTCTTCTCATAGATAATTTCCTGGCAAGTTACTTATTTCCATATCCTCTTCATTACCGCTGTCCTCGTCAGTCTCTTCTCCATCTTTGGGTGGAAAAATAATTATGTCATAAGGAAGTTCATTATCTGGCAGTATTCCTATCTCGTCCATTAACTCACTGAAACTCAAATGTTTGTCTAGTAGCTAAAAAGATATTCATCTTTAGTATAGCGAAAAATGCCACCGTTCTTTATAAAGCACACTAAACTTTTATAAACAATATACAAACATAATAATGATTTTTCTATTAAATAACTTTTTACATATAATAATAATGGTATTTTAAATACATACATAAAATATCTTGGAAAATAAAGGATTTAAACAATATATTTTACTCACCTTTTATCAGTCATGTTTAGAAACTATGAACAGTCTTTCAGGTATTCTCAAAAATTTTGCCAAAAAACACCAGATTTACAGAACGATTGTTAATTTTTTTTATAGAATGGTTTTTTGTTACACGAAACAACACGCGCCATCTCTTAATAACTAGCAATATAATTAAATTACAGGTATATTTGTAATGAGGTCGTTTAACATGACGGTGGCCTTAAATGGGTTAAACCTAGGGTGATCAGTTTTGAACAGTACAACTTGCTGTTGATCTTTAAGGCTGCGGAAAGATTAACTTCAAATGATACCGGTCCAGAGATTGTCTTCTCATGATTATACCTACATCGGGCTTCATTATACCTACATCGGAAATTATGGGATATATATTGAGGCTTTCCAAGTGGCTTTTAAACTGTCTCCTTAGGACATATCCCGCAATTTTTATATTTAATGAAGCCGACGACCATCAGACAGTATCATAACATAAATGAGCGTTTATTACACACCTATATAACTACAATATTTAAAGCAGCATCATTTTAAGTTAGCCTTTCGAGAGGTCTAAAGATACACAGCAAGTTGTAGTGTTCGAACCCGATCGCCCTACGTTTAAAAATAGCTATTTTGCATAACAAGGGAGCAAAGTGCTACTTTTCCTCCCGAGAATTAAGTTTACCTACGTCCCTCAATAACAAGTAATTTTTTTATTTTAAAATAATTTATATATATATATATATATATATATATATATATATATATATATATAACTAAGTAACAAAATTTATTAGAGACCTAAAACTAACAAGTAGGTACAGTTTACCTGTATTTTTATAATTTCATCTCAAATATGTTTAATTTTGTAGTTAGGCAATTCTTTATATTATTGTTAATGTTCAATTTTGAGCAGTGATTATTTAAATAGCCCTAGAAGTGAAAACAGCAAGGATCACGAATAAGGAAGTTCTAGAAAAAATGAAGAAGGAAACCAGAGATTGTGTTTACGATCAAACGCATAAAATTGCAATATCTGGGACACGTTATGAGAAATCAGCACCGTTACTCCCTGCTGCAGTCTATATTGCAAGGTAAAGTCAAAGGTAAGCGAGGACCCCGGTAGAAGGAGAATATCATGGCTGCGAATTTAAGAACATGGGTTTAAGAAAACCTCAACGGAGCTGTTTCGAGCCGCAGCGAGCAAGGTCATGATTGCCAATATGATTTCCAACATCCGAAACGGATAAGAAACCAGAAGAAGAAGAAGAAGAAGTGAAAACTGGAGCCAACGTAGTTTTCGTAACATTATTCACTACCACTTTTATTACACACTAGGTATCCCCCACAGTACTTGTATTTAGCTGATTACTTGTCGAGGTTCTTCTGAAACTATTCCCGGTATAATATATGGTATTGGCAGTTTTAAAAATTCTAAAATTTTTGTAGGAATTTCAGCGATAGAATTCTTTCCTACCAGTTGTTTGATTCATTTTTCTGCTCTATAGCAGACAAATAAACCTGACTGCTCCATTTTAGGACGTAATAAATATATTTCCAATTAATGTCAATATAATTAGGGCCATTCCCTGTAAAGCATTGATTGCAAATGTTCTCTGCATATTTGTTTTAGTATTTGGTATATTAATTATTAATATAAGATTATTTTAAATAGCTCAACACACCTAAATGCTCCTGAAATTTTGATGATGAGAGGAACCTACAAATCAAAGAATAATGAATTAATATTTAATATTTAACAGTGAGCGGAGCATGAACTCGTTGAGCTACCAGGACTCATAAATATGTCAACTTTGCGGAATAAGGAATATAGCCCATTTCTGATACAATATTTTTCGTTATTTTTGTTAATATTATTATTTATTTTCTTGGAAAAAATCTACCTTCCTTAATAAATAATTACCATCAGGGTCTTCTAGTTAAAATTTATTTGGATGTGATCGAAAGCCTTTGTTACTTCTATGAAACATACATATGGGGGTTTATATTTAACGGCGTTTTCTTTGATATGTCTTGGTACAAATCATTTTGATTTGTTTTAGAATATTCTAGGAGCACAAAAATTTTATAACTTTTAGAATATGCATTTAAAGGGTTTTTTTAAACGTTTTAAAAGGAACAAGTCTAATTGTAAAAAATTCCTCTGATTGTAAAAATTGTTTGTCTTTAAATTTGTCTGGCTAATTGGCTCGGCCAAGGCCATCAAACTAAATATAAAAAAAGGAACATTTTTCGAAATTTTATTGCAAATAAAACAAACAAATTGTTAATAACTAAAAAAATTAAATGCTCTGTAGGAAATATCTAAGTTTACTTTATATTAACTAAAAACAATCTAGATGCTAAAACATGCTTTGTTACTTATTTCCCTGAATTTTAATTTCTCTGAAAAAAATTTAAACAATAAATTTTTATTTCAGTGACCAAATTTATTTGCTGCTATTTCGTCTAAACAACTTTTTTATTGAACAGTGTGATATAAACGATTTTCACCCATAAAGGCTACAAAACCAACTCGTAATGCCATGTTATGGGGAATATGATTTTGGGAGGTGCATTAAAAGGGTATAAAAGTGTAACGGGAAATAGGTACTTCATAACGAAACAAATCGCTTAGCAATTAAAAAGATACATATATTTCTTGAAAACATTGTAATGACTGTAGAATACATGGCAGCTCCAACTTTTAAAAAAGCGTATTTTTTTCTTTCATGACATATCATTTAGTCATAAACATAACCATAAAAATAAATCAACTCCATTTTGTATAGAATGATTACATAAATAGCTGTAATTGTTAACTTATAAAGCTGACTAAATTCCTCCTAAAGTGAAGGAAGTCACAATGTCTTCTTCATAACATCATTAAATCATGGGCTTACTCTCCATAACATAATATACTGTATTAAAGAAAATTTGATACTGAATGACGGTAGTTATGTACGAAACTAAAGTATTATGTATTATATTCAACACCAAATTTGAAATATTTGTTCTATATCCTCGCTCAAGGCAAATGCAACACTTGTGATATATTCAGTAGAAGAATAAAGGGCCAGTACTTAAAACCAAAAAAAAAATTATTAAAGTATAAAGAAAGTTAAATAACAATATAGACTTGATTTAGACTTGCAAAAGTTTGATATATCAAAAAAGAAGGTTTGCTTTAAGGTTGCCATGTCAACTGTAAATACTTCCTGCAAATTTAAATCAAACTTGCTTGCTTGAAGTTTGTTTATCAGGAATATACAATGGAATTGATATAAACAAACTTGCATAAGATTTGATTTGACATAGTAGCTATAATTTTGTTACGGCAAATTTGCCGTATTTTTGTTGATTACAGTGATTATCTGATAATTTTCCTTCACAATATTTTAACAGTGATCATCATCATCAGTGGCATTACAGCTCGTTATGAGCAAAGCCTTCTTCAGAACAATCTTCCATTCGCCCCTGTCTCTGGCAACTCTTCTCCATGCTTTAACTCCGATGGGTTTTAGATCATCCTCTATGTTATCTTGATACCTAAGTATTGGTCTTCCTCTGGCTCGTATTCCCCACTGGTCCTCTTCGGTCGAAAATTTTCTGATCATTGCATCTTTATCTCCCCTAATTACATGTCCTATCCATCGAAGGCGTGCTAATTTAATACATTTTACAACGTCCAGGTTCCCCAAAACTTCTATATAACTCAAAGTTGTAGCGCCTACGCCACAAATCCTGTTCTTGGATTCCTCCATATATCTTTTCTTAGAATTTTTCTCTCGAAACGTTTAAGCAATTCTTGGTCATTCTGTGTAAGTGACCACGTTTCAGACCCGTATGTTAACACTGGCCTTATTAGTGTTTTATATATGGTAACTTTAATTTTCTGGGTAGTTTTGGGGCCATATGTTTCCTCAAGCCATAATAGCTCTTATTGGCAAGCACTATTCTTCTTTTAATTTTTTCGCTGACGTTGTTGTCTTTGGTCAGCAGCGAGCCCAGGTAGACGAAGGTATCCACACCTTCCAGTTCTAGATCATCAATTAATAGTCTAGGTATCTGGTTGCCTGATCTAGTACAATACATATATGTACTTGGTTTTCTGTGCGTTTATTTTAAATACCATTCTAAGTGCAGACGCCCTTAGTGATCGAAATGCTTCGATCAGAGATTCTGTGGACCTAGCAATAATGTCTATGATATCTGCATATCCGACCACTTGTACAGATTTATTAAAGATGGTGCCATTCGTATTAATATGGCACTCTCGAATTACTTTTTCTAGCGCAAGGTTAAATAAAAGACACGACAGTCCATCTCCCTGTCTCAGTCCATTTTTACTATGGAATGGTCTGAAAAAGTCGTTTTGGATTCTGACTACATTCTCTACGCCTGTGAGTGTAAGTTTCGTTAGTTGAACAAAATGAGCGGCATTTGAAATTCCACCATAGCCTGTAGAAGTTTTTGTCTGTTGACTGAGTCGTATGCGGCTTTGAAATCCATGAATATGTGGTGGGTGTCGACTCTGAACTCAAGCGTTTTCTCAAGAATCTGCCTGACTGTGAAGCTTTGATCCGTTGTTGATTTATTGGGTCGGAAACCGCACTGCTAGTTCCCAACTATTTGTTCAGCATAGGAGATTAATCTTCTGTACAATACGTTGGACAATACTTTGTATGCCAGTTTAGTAGGGTGATGCGGCCTTATAATTATCACACACCATCATATCTCCCTTTTTGTGAAGAGGGTGCATTACACCTAATTTCCAGTCCGAGGGCGTTTCATTCAGCCCGCGGACTGGAAATGAGGTCTTTTAACAGTGATTATCCATAAAACAGTGAATGTTGGTAGTGATGAGAACAATATATATGTACATTTTCACGTGACTTATTCGTTAAGCTCTACCTGTATAACCTGTAAACAATAATGAAAAATACGATTTTTATTCATAACTAGGTAGTTATTTTTTACTACATTATAGACATCACTTAATTTAATCTAAAATAGTAGCAGGAGTTTTTTTGCCTTGACTTAAAAAATTAACCGGATATAGAAGATAAATATGAGGTTAGATAAGGGTTCAATTTTCCACCACCTGAGTCCCGGGGAAGTTTTTAGGGGCGAAAACAGTTTTTTAGGTATAAAGTCGTAGTTTGTGGATTTAAAAAAAATTTAAATACCAAATTTGTAGAGAATAAAAAATCTACAACTTTTATATCAATTTTTTTTATAAAACGTCAAAATTTCAAAGAAAATACAAAAACATGCTTTCACTTTTTTTTCTCTAAAAGGTGTAAATAAAAATCTAGAAATTTAAATATTTGAATGGAAAACATATTGTTTGGCTATAAATAAAAGTTAGTGTCGGTAATTGAATTAACTTCAATATTTATACACATGTAAATATTTGAAGTTATGCTGCTAGATACACAAAACGCAGTGAAAAATAATAGATATACATACCACTTTTAAATAGTATGTAAATGTACGAGAGAAGCTACAAATTATAAAGAGACTTACCTCAATTACAACGAAAAAATACAATAATCAATTTCACAAATAAAACAACTGCGTTAATGCTTCTTTACTTCGTTTAAATGTACCTAAGTTTGTAAATATGTGACGTAAGCTTCACCTTAGTATAGTAACATTCCACTAAAAATCGTAACTAATCACAAAGATAATTAATAACTGTGAGCCTTACAATAACCAACAACAGTCAATAACAGTAAACACAAGACCACAAATGGCTGCTTCGCCATATGCTTCAGTCACAACAGATGACCCGCACATGCATCTGATTTACACTAATGTTTCCACAAACTTGAAACATCATTTTTTAACGTAACAATGTTGCGATAATATTGTCGCAAATTTGCCTCGTCATATTTAATGCAACAATTTAGCATCAAACAAAAATCAAACTTCAGTTCGGTTCTGCATCGATAATTATAATGTTGTATTCAATATGGGCTCCGAATATTTTTAACATTATAAAGTTTAATGTAAGTTACAAATTGTGAATCTAAGTGATTTATTGAGATAAACTGTAAGTGTACAAACTCCTTACATAATATCCAGTTAAATTAGTATTAAAGTCAGCAAATTGCAATTATTTGTTATTGTTGTCAATAAACAAATCCAGTTTTTACCCTCAAAAAAACCGCTTTTAGTAAAGACCGATATACCTGTTTTAGCAGTTGTACAGAGTCGGACTTACTTTTCACAAACGTTTATCGAAAGGAATTCAAACATGGAATCACACAACAGTTCTACAATACAAGACCATCAAATCAAATAAACACATCACAGTCATACTCTTCGGCAGCTTCGAGAGTGCAATTTCCATTAAAGTCCCAAGCAATTATCTTTAGTGCCTTAGAAAACACCAAACTTCAAGACTACCTTCTCCCACTTGGAAATATAATTCAACCGAAAAATATAATCTTCTCTTCTAGATTATCTAATAATCGCATATGTATGTATTTATCCAATAAACAAATAGTGGACGATTTTATGAATAATCACGGTCAAATAGAAATACAAGGTGAAATTGTCAGAGCAAGAAGGTTAGTTACACCAGCGAAACGACTTGTGCTCTCCGGCGTATGTCCTTCAATACCGCACGACTTGCTATCAGTGAGTTACAAAAAATCGGCATAGTTCCTGTCTCCCCCTCGACCTTCCTTAAAATAAGTGCTTCTATGCCTAAGTACAATCACATCCTAGTTTCCGAAGACAATCTATATCAGTCCTCACAATCTAACACTACCAGAGTCATTTACTCTTGTTTTTAACAACACGACATTTAGAATATTCATTCTCAAGACAGTTTAGTTTGCTTTAGATGCAATGAGCCAGGACACATCGCTTCACAGTGCTCCGAACCACTAGCTCAACTAAACTCCAACCAAAACAAACCAGCATCGGTATCCAGCGCAACAAATATATCCTTGCAAGCATCCAATGACACAAACCCTTCTCAGTGTAAACAAATGTCTATTTACAATATCCCGGAGATACCGAACAAGTAGACTCATCAAATAAGGACAGTCACATAATTAATCAACCAAAAAGAAACTTTGATGAAATTATTTCACCTGAAGCAGATCCATCTTCAAAGGAATGTAACATTTTTCCACCACCTAAAGTCTAAGCAAAATCTAAAAAAGCTAAAATTAGTTCAGCAAGTACTTCTGAATTCTCATTTTCTCTCTTACTTGACCCTGCTAAAAACTTCATAGAAAATCACCCTCTACCTTTCCTCTAAACGTTGATCAACTTAACATGCTTCTAATGAATATCATGGGGTCAGCAGATCCTATAACCACAATTAAGAATATACCACAGACCTATTAGCTTTGTCCTATATGCTCAGTCAAGTTTATCCTCATTTAAAGGAAAGATCCATAAAACGTAAATTCAGGTCCATAATGAAAAAAATCCATAATTATATTAGCAGTGAGGCATCGGAAGCTGAATTGTCACATCTCAGTTAAGCCAACATTAATTAAAAACATCCCTTGTTGTCTAGTCCTTTCTGACTCTCTCAGCGCAGTCAAAGCTATGCAAAATGTATACCCTAAACACCCCATTGAGAAAATTATCAGGGCCGGATTAATGAAAAGCTTAAGAAATTTCAGAAGTGTTCACTTCCTATGGATACCATTTTATATAGGCATAGAAGGGAATGAAGAAGCAGATACTAGTGCGCGTAACGCTATCACCAGTGACACATCAGAAACACAGTGTCGGAGTATCGCAGGAAATCTAAAAGTTTATTTCAAAAATAAGGTGTTAAGTGCGTAAAATCGGGAGTGGAATGACTCTAGTTCGAAACTCAGAACCATCAAAAGTGATATTTTTTCATGGAAGTCCACAGCCAGAAGTAGAAGATGCCAAACTATTATTACACATCTACGACTTGGACACTGTAGGTATACTCATGCCTATCTCTTCTCAAATAATGAACCTCCAAAATGCGAAACATGCAATACAGTAGACAGTATAAAGCACTTCTTGATAGACTGTCCCTAAATACATAAATCAAAGACAATCTTAAAATTTGCCAAAAACCTGAAAGCACTCCTCAACAAAAGTTTAGTTCCGAACAATTTATTAGGTTACTTAAAATGTAATAAATATGTTACACAAAATTTAACCTAATTAATTGTTACAAATGTTTTATTGTTCACAAATTGTAATTAATTGTTGATGATGATTGATTATTACAAATGTTAAATTTAATATTATTACAAATGTTACAGGAATGTCGATAATAACTTTGGGTGAATGCAACTTTATTTCTTTAAATAAAAAAAAAATCAATAATTAATTTCACAACTAAAACAACTGCGTTAATGCATCTTTGCTTCGTTTAAATGTACCTAAGTTTGTAAAGATTTTATGTAAGCTTCATCTTAGTATAGTAATATTCCACTAAAAATCGTAACTAATCACAAGTAATAAATTAATAATTGCGAGCCTTACAATAACCAACAACAGTCAATAACAGTAAACACAAGACCACAAAATGGCTGCTTCGCCATATGCTTCAGTAACTTTTAGTCACTTTGTTACTTACAACAGATGACCCGCACACGCATCTGATTTACACTAATGTTGTACATATTTAATGCAACAATTTAGAATCAAACAAAAATCAAACTTGCCCAAAGTTTGCATGCTATCTAGAACCATACTAGTTTAGTTATGATGACTAAGTAGTTTACTTAAAATTAAAAATTTCAGTAGCGTACCGTAAGCGAAATCTTTATTTATTCGTTGACTCTGTAGAAGTGTCATCTGAGTCCTTAATAGACTTTGTTAAGGAGAACAACTTTAATCTCTTTATTCTAGTGATGAGCCACAATAGAGCTTTATACTATATACATAACATAATTTTAAAGCCTAACCCATAATCCGAATTGATGATAAACTTCTGCACGAATAACGAACTTAGAATAAAAACATATTTTTTGACCACAAAGACCAACACAAATATACATTTAATAACACCCGTGGACAAAGATCTATGATAAATTATGTTATAACCAACAGAGATATACATCCATCGAAAATAATCGACGTAAGATGCCTCAACTCAGCAGATGTAGGTAGTGACCATAGCCTAGTATTATGTAAAATAAGAATCATACTAAAATACTTTACACAGAAGAGAGCGGCGCTAACACAAACAAAAGTCAAAGTCGAAGGACTAAATATGGAATCCACAGAATACTTAAACAGAAAAAAAATATCAGAGAAGATCCTTGGGAGTGAAATATTCGAAAACGATCGAGGAAAGCTGGAAAAAACTCAAAAATAACACAATTAACGCAGCCACAGAATCACTTGGTGAGAGGAGAGTAACGAACACTAACATATCAAAAAAGAAAACACCATGGTTTAAAGAAGAAGTGCAGACAAAGTATGAAGAAAAAAAAAGACTTGTTACAATACAGAACACAAGAGGCATATAACCATTATAAACGAATCAAAAATGACACGTATACTGTAGTTAGAAAAGCACGACTTCTACGGAACACAAAAGAAACATGAGGAATGATCAGAGGACAAAGAAAAGAGATGAACGAACTAATAAAAACAAAACACATTCAGAAGGACACATGGGTAGACTACTTTCGATCATTATTTGCTAAAGGTGACGATAATAAACCACCAACACCAAAAGTGACGACAAACGAAGAAATAAATATTGAGGAGGAAGAGGTAAAGAAAGCATGAAGAAAATTAACAAAAATAAAATCACCAGGAGAGGACAGAATACCGAACGACCTCCTACGGAGGACTACGGAGGACCAGATCTGACCAAACAACTATTAAAACTAATCTAAAAAATAATAGAACAAAACAGAATTCCTCAAGAATATAGATCAAGCATCCTAATATATCTCTTCAGAAAGGGAGACAAAACAGACGCGGAAAATTACAGAGGAATTAATTTATTAAACACAACACTAAAACTAACAAGTGATAAAAAATAACCTATTGAAATTATCAACATATATAACTATTACTAGCAGAAGAACAACAAGGATTTACGTCGGGAAGATCATGCACCGACACTATATTTATAATGAGGCAAGTGCAAGAGAAACCATTAGAATACAACAAACCGGCATATCTGCGTTTCATGGACCTTAAAGAGGCATTTGAAAAGGTCAATTTAAAGGACGTTATCGCTTACTGTACGTAAGTATAGTTTTGATTATTCCTAAAGGTACTTACTGTACCTTTAGGAATAATCAAAACGATCGAAAATATCTATCCAAACTACACAATAAAATTAAAAGTAGAAGAAGCACTAACTGACCCTATTGAGTCTGGCAATGGGATAAGATAGGGAGGTTCCCTGAATTCTTTATTGTTTAACCTGGTTATGGATGAAATAATAAAAAAAGTAAAAAAGGATACCAAATGGGAAATAAAAATTTAAATTATTTTGCTATGCAGACGACGCCATACTACTCTCTCAAAGTGAAGACGATTTACAACGTATGCTGCACCAATTTAATATAACCGCCAGAAAATTTAACATGTTAATTTCCCCAAAAAAGGCAAAATGCATGGTTACAACAGCAAATTTACTAAGATGTAAATTGGAACTGGAAGGTCAGATAATAGAACAAGCGATGGAGTTTAAATATCTAGGCATCAGATTATCTAGCTATGAAAAGCTCGAACCTGAAATGGAAGATCAAGTAAATAGAGCAAACAAAGCCACAGGCTTCCTGAATGATACAATATGGAGAAATAAAAATATCGGGAATGAAATGAAAGGCAGAATTTACAAAACAGTCATCAGACAATAATGAGAACAAAAAGGATGTTAGAAACAGCAAATATGAAAACAATTAAAATAATTTAATAATAAGATACTATGGGACAGATCTATGACGTAGATGCAATGTGAAGAACATTAAGAATTGGGTAAAAAATAGAAGAGAAGAACGAAACGCTCATATAAGCCGAATGACAACAAATATAGTAGATAAGACGGCAAGTGACGGTTCACCAATAGGAAGAAGATCAGTAGAAAGACCACGAAAACCATGGAACGACAACTTATTGAAGAAAAGAGAAGAAGGAGAACACAGAAAAAGAATCGACCCTGGACGATCGACAATATTCAACGACTACCAACTGGACAATGGCACTACCATGGAGTAAATTATACGAATTACATTGCGCCCAATTTTTATTCTGGCAGATTTAAATTATACGAAATATTATTCTACTTTGCCACAATACAAGTCAGTTTTTTTCTAACAAAAACATGACCGAAGGAAAACCAAATATGAAACAATCTTTAAAAAGTACAACTTAGACTGGAAAAGCTACACATTAAACGATTGAAGTACTCCAAAAGAATAATTGTATTTTTCAGATCATTTTGTTGGATTTCAGCTGTATAGAATTTTCTTCATATTTATAGCAATGACAGCATGTGATCATTTATAGTTCTGTTGCATAATAATTATCGATATGTATATCTAACATAAAATTGGTTAGTAAAATAGGATTCGACAATAAATATCCTAAGTTTTTTAATATTACTTTTAATTCTGTTTAACGAATTTGTGCCTCCCACAGAATCATTGAGGCTGACTTCTTTGGAGTTGTGGGATTTTCCATTCAAATGATCCACCTAGCTAGGTTATATAGCTGTTTGTTATATAATTTGATACTAGGAGGTTCATAAGCTATTAAAACACTACTCCGGCCATGCTATTTAATAATTTTGTAGATAGCTGCCCACTCTAGGTTAAAAAGTGTTTGGAGTAGTCCATTCTGGTTAAGTTGCTGCGTGTTAGTTTTTTATCTGCGTTAAATATTTTATATTTTTAGTACCACCCAGATACGCCTAAAATACAGAGTTATATTCTAGTGAAATTTAAATACTTACATTTCTGTTACTACTATACATTTCTGCATTCGACCGTCCTGTAGATTTAAACCCGTCTCTACTAACTGTAGCCTTACGGCCTGGGTTGTGGCTTTCCTTTAACTCATTCCTATAGTGGACAAAAGTCCACCTAGAAAGCTAGTATAGGGCAGTATTTGATTATCTGCTGGCCAGCAGTTATCATCCTTATATTTTCGCTAATGTCTTTAATATCGTTGCACTGCAATAATTAAAATATCGCGTTACTAAAGTTTTCTGACAGTCCTGTACAGAACGGAGATCCTGTAGTGCTTGCATAACTACTGTGAGTATGCCCCAATAATTTCAAACCAAGCATGGCTTCAAACATCAATTTTGATATAAATTTATAGAGACGCCTAAAAGCAAGGTATGTTTTCAGAAAAATTATTTAAAAATTGTAATGATAGAATGACAGACAGAATTTAAACAATATTTCATAAGATCACGGAGCAAGACACCCTGGCATCTTTCGGCCAAGTAAGATAATAATCTAATGGGAAAGAATCTGCTTAAATATTGAAACATATATAGGAGGTACAAGAATTTCGGAGTCATGGAAAGTACTGAGAGAATTGAAACAAAACCCAAAAGGAAAAATTAAATTGGGAAATATACAGGACAAAGAATGGAAGGACTACTACAAGGAACTATTAACAGACACAATTCATTGGAAAAGAAAACAGGCGAAGACGAAGCAGATTCCCACAACACGAAATAGAAATAACAGATAGAGAAATAAGAACGGCCATAAAAGCAATAAAAAATAAGAAAGCACCGGGACCTGGAGGCATCTCACCTGAGCTTATAAAATACGGATCAAAAAAATTACACCGGATGATACAATGGATATTTCAGAAAGCCATAAATGGAGAACAGCTCCCAAAGGAAACGCGCTATCTCAGAGTGACATCTATATTTAAGAAAGGAGATAGAAAACGATGCGAAAACTACAGAGAAATAAGCGTAATATCATCAATAGGAAGATTATATGGGAAGATACCGCGAGAAAAGATAGAGCAAGCGATAAAAGGCAAAATCGGGGAGGATCAGGCAAGCTTCACGGCAGGAAGATCATGCATAGACCACATATACACACTGGAACAACTGTTGGAAAAGAAAAAAGCAAAAAATAGAGATATACACTTGGCATTTGTGGACCTGAAAAAGGCGTATGACTCTGTACCAAGGTCAGAACTATGGGAGGCAATGTACAAATTAGAAATACAGACGGAGCTCATAGAAGCTACAAAAGCTCTGTATAAAGAAAATAAAGTGTCCATTAAAATGGGAACAAGAATCATAGGAGACTTCACCACAACAAAAGGGCTCTTGCAGGGTTGTTGCACATCTCCAACCCTATTTAAAATATACTTAGAAAAAGCCTTGACTACATGGAAAAGAAAATGCGAAGGCATGGGAGTACCGGTACGGAACGAATACCTATATACGTTAAGCTTTGCAGACGATCAGGTAGTGATTGCACAAGACCAAGACGTACAACTTAGACTGGAAAAGCTACACATTAAACGATTGAAGTACTCCAAAAGAATAATTGTATTTTTCAGATCATTTTGTTGGATTTCAGCTGTATAGAATTTTCTTCATATTTATAGCAATGACAGCATGTGATCATTTATAGTTCTGTTGCATAATAATTATCGATATGTATATCTAACATAAAATTGGTTAGTAAAATAGGATTCGACAATAAATATCCTAAGTTTTTAATATTACTTTTAATTCTGTTTAACGAATTTGTGCCTCCCACAGAATCATTGAGGCTGACTTCTTTGGAGTTGTGGGATTTTTCCATTCAAATGATCCACCTAGCTAGGTTATATAGCTGTTTGTTATATAATTTGATACTAGGAGGTTTCATAAGCTATTAAAACACTACTCCGGCCATGCTATTTAATAATTTTGTAGATAGCTGCCCACTCTAGGTTAAAAGTGTTTGGAGTAGTCCATTCTGGTTAAGTTGCTGCGTGTTAGTTTTTTATCTGCGTTAAATATTTTATATTTTTAGTACCACCCAGATACGCCTAAAATACAGAGTTATATTCTAGTGAAATTTAAATACTTACATTTCTGTTACTACTATACATTTCTGCATTCGACCGTCCTGTAGATTTAAACCCGTCTCTACTAACTGTAGCCTTACGGCCTGGGTTGTGGCTTTCCTTTAACTCATTCCTATAGTGGACAAAAGTCCACCTAGAAAGCTAGTATAGGGCAGTATTTGATTATCTGCTGGCCAGCAGTTATCATCCTTATATTTTCGCTAATGTCTTTAATATCGTTGCACTGCAATAATTAAAATATCGCGTTACTAAAGTTTTCTGACAGTCCTGTACAGAACGGAGATCCTGTAGTGCTTGCATAACTACTGTGAGTATGCCCCAATAATTTCAAACCAAGCATGGCTTCAAACATCAATTTTGATATAAATTTATAGAGACGCCTAAAAGCAAGGTATGTTTTCAGAAAAATTATTTAAAAATTGTAATGATAGAATGACAGACAGAATTTAAACAATATTTCATAAGATCACGGAGCAAGACACCCTGGCATCTTTTGGCCAAGTAAGATAATAATCTAATGGGAAAGAATCTGCTTAAATATTGAAACATATATAGGAGGTACAAGAATTTCGGAGTCATGGAAAGTACTGAGAGAATTGAAACAAAACCCAAAAGGAAAAATTAAATTGGGAAATATACAGGACAAAGAATGGAAGGACTACTACAAGGAACTATTAACAGACACAATTCATTGGAAAAGAAAACAGGCGAAGACGAAGCAGATTCCCACAACACGAAATAGAAATAACAGATAGAGAAATAAGAACGGCCATAAAAGCAATAAAAAATAAGAAAGCACCGGACCTGGAGGCATCTCACCTGAGCTTATAAAATACGGATCAAAAAAATTACACCGGATGATACAATGGATATTCAGAAAGCCATAAATGGAGAACAGCTCCCAAAGGAATGGACGGAGGCATATATGACATCTATATTTAAGAAAGGAGATAGAAAACGATGCGAAAACTACAGAGAAATAAGCGTAATATCATCAATAGGAAGATTATATGGGAAGATACCGCGAGAAAAGATAGAGCAAGCGATAAAAGGCAAAATCGGGGAGGATCAGGCAAGCTTCACGGCAGGAAGATCATGCATAGACCACATATACACACTGGAACAACTGTTGGAAAAGAAAAAAGCAAAAAATAGAGATATACACTTGGCATTTGTGGACCTGAAAAAGGCGTATGACTCTGTACCAAGGTCAGAACTATGGGAGGCAATGTACAAATTAGAAATACAGACGGAGCTCATAGAAGCTACAAAAGCTCTGTATAAAGAAAATAAAGTGTCCATTAAAATGGGAACAAGAATCATAGGAGACTTCACCACAACAAAAGGGCTCTTGCAGGGTTGTTGCACATCTCCAACCCTATTTAAAATATACTTAGAAAAAGCCTTGACTACATGGAAAAGAAAATGCGAAGGCATGGGAGTACCGGTACGGAACGAATACCTATATACGTTAAGCTTTGCAGACGATCAGGTAGTGATTGCACAAGACCAAGACGACCTCAGCTACATGATGAAGAAACTACAAGAAGAATATACCAAGGCTAGCCTAGATATTAACCTCGCGAAAACAGAGTACCTATCTACAAGTGAAGAAGACATAGAAGATCTACAGATTGATGACAACGTAACAATCAAAGGAAAGGATAAATTCAAATACCTGGGGTTTATAATCACGAAAAAGGCAACAACAGAGGAAGAAATTACACAAAGATTAGGACAAACACGAACAGCAATCCGACAACTTAACTCAGTATGGGTGGGATAGACACCTAAATATGAAGACAAAAACGCAGATTTATAAAACATTAGTGCGAAGTATTATGACATATGGGGCTGAAAATTGGATCATAAACAAGAAAAACAGCAGTAAGATAGTAGCAACAGAGATGGAATGCCTGCGAAGATGCTGCAGAGTAACAAGAATGGATAGGAGAAGTAATGACGAAATAAAGCAAAGAACATCAATAGAAACAGACATACTAACATATATAGAACAAAAAAGATTAAAGTGGTATGGACATGTAAGAAGAACTAGCGACAGCAGATGGATAAAGAGAATAACCGAATGGAGCTCCATAGGAAGGAGGAAAAGAGGACGACCCCGAAAATCCTGGAGGAACGAAGTAGACGACGCCATGAGTAAGAGAGGCCTAAACGATGGAGAATGGAACAACAGAGAGAGATGGAAACGGTTAAGCGAGGGAAGGCAGTGAATACTGTAGATACCTAAATATATATAGGATAATAAGCCAGAAGACCCCAGGGTAGTGCCGGATTAATCGTGTTCTGGCTAAAACCTTAACCACCTTTCCAGAGAGTTGGTCTTGCAACTCAATGAACAACTAAAATAAAAAACTGAAAAATTATAAATAATCATACCCATTACCGTTAATCACAAAATATTTGATCCGTTAGGCCATAGACTAATAAATAATAATAACAATGAATTTCAGATCCCTGGATCAATTTCCTCCTCTGTCCTCCTCCTCGTTTTTCTTCATCACCCCAGAAATCAGACAGTGTACTTCTCTCCTCTTAACATCGTGGTTTACCATGTTTCTTTTATCCAGCCCGAAACCTATTCGCCTCTCGAAATCTCCCCTCTCATTAACCCATCTCTGTCAGTTAAAACTGTAGGCGGGAGCGTCCGATACCCGAAAAACAGTATAGTCTGCCGAGCCAGATTTGTCTATTCTATCTGTGAAGGTGCCAAAACTACCATATCTGGTCTCATCTATATTTCCATCCATCCTCCTCGCATATACACTCGCTCGCTTTTTGCACAACAAAACGATCGGTATCACCGCTCCAATGACATATAGAGCCTCATTTGAAACAATCCTTTATGCGCTAGATACCCTAAGCAGCATTCGTATTTGCAAAGTCTCATCAACTTAGCGTATTTTGCAGTGTTTAGTACGCTACACCACACGGGACAGCGTAGGTTACCACCGACTGGAAAACTCTATTTAGCACCCTTCTTCTGGTGCTATTTGGGCCTCCAGTTAGGGGTTAAAATTTATATACTTGATCGCATTTTGTAGGCCGCAGCATGTTAATAACTGAAAAAATCTAAAGGTGGTGTTTTTGCCCCAGGAATATAAATTCTGACTGTTTTGTATGTTTCTGTATTATATGTTTGTGTAAACTGTATCGTAATTGTGATTTTGTAACGTAAAATTGTGCAAACATGAGAGAAGCATGAACAATCATCAAATAAACAGAAGTGAAAAAGAGAAAAGTCAAACAAATCGAGGGCTGAAAACCATAGGGTTCCAAGCGACATTTACAAAAATTTTCAGGAGACGAATTTTAAAGTTTGCTGTCAAATAAAACGGTTTTGACAATATTGTACTTTGTCAGATATGTTATATGTATATTATTGTTTAAGGATTTGGTAATACAGTGATTCTTAAAACAATGCTCTCGTTGTGTATAAAATGCAAATTTCATGGTTTTTTCAAAATGTTACACTTGTACTTCGAACCTTAGGGCACTGTAACAGCAGTACTTGGAACTTTGTGTCCCTAAATAAATTTGAAGTTTAAAAAATGTCATATTATGACATATTATGTCATCATTGTAGACTTTATTGCCTTTAACAATAATAGCCTATACCATGACGTTGGAAGGATCAAAGGAAGAAGAAAATTAACGAAGAGTAGAAAATTAACTTTTATTTTTATAAACTGTTTCGTTTCAGAAATCAAACATTCATGTAATTCTGATCTTCCAGTGACATCCATTTATACGTAAACTTAATATGCTCAAGCATTTTCGCAGTCAGAGATTTGGGTTTTGTGTTATCGGCTGAAGCTACTACAAAGTTAGCAGTGGAATTATTTATGGGAACCACTCTCTGTTTCTTCCTAATACTGCTGGTAACTTTACTAACATTGACTGTAGAAAATTCGGCGCTTGTGATCATTCAGCTTATACTGAAAAGTAAACATGTCTCCTTGCACAAAACGTAGTTGACATACTTTAGTGTAAGGTATTTTTTTATATTGGTATAATGATGCTGTTTTTTGAAGTTTTTAAAGTGTATTGGTTTCATATTAATCACACAGAATGGCTTTCGTTTGTTGACTTTTAACAATAGTCTAATAAACGCTAGTGACGCGCTATCTCAGAGACCTTCATAGCTTTTTCTACGCGAGAGTGGATATTATTGACAACCTGTATGCACGAATGACCAGGTATGGAGTATTTCATAGTTGCCATTTGGATACTAGGATGTCTGTTCAGGAAGTCAGTGATTGCTACTAAAATCAGGGAGTTCCTGTTCTGAGGAATACAACTATTTGTTGTTTATTTCTGGATGTTTAAAACTACTTTCTCTAAAATTTGTATTAGGGCACTAGACAAATCATTGTCTGATCTCCCACATAATGTTTCTGGCCATACTTCACAGTAAACTTCTGAATTAACAGAACTGATCTGTCAGATTGTATACGTTTAATTTCTGTTTGTAAAACAGCACATAGACTTCAGATTTAGGTAGATTTATGACATTTTCCAGATCAAAACATATAATGGCACAGTTTGAATTCTCTGTTTTTTTGTCATTTTCACGTTCTTGGCGCATTATTAATTTCTTTCTAATATGGGAATTATATGCCTCTTGCTCTTCTGCCTGCACCCTCTTCTCTTTTTTGGCCAATCTATAGTCTTGGCAGACGTCACACATATCCGTTTTCGGTTGCAAGAACTCTAGATTATACTCAAAATTAAAAATGTGTATACAACGACAGCTTTTGTGGAGGTATATTGTTCGCATTGCACATTTCAATGTACAATTCATACATTTTTTGTACGTTAAGTGTTGGGTCTAGATATCTTTTTTTTGAATCTTTCTTGAAATAATGCGCTTCTACATTATGGAAAATTGAAAATTATTTTCTTTGCTTGAAATGCGATCTTTGGTCCCTTTCCCTCTTTTATCAGAGTGTGGTGTGCCCGAATCACTCTTCTGTAAATGCACAGTACATATGGGCTTTTTATGGAAGATATTCAGAACCGGAGCTACAATAATTCCCAAGATTCATTTTCGGACACAGAGGACATTGTAAACAAGAAAATGATAATTTTAACTGATAAAACTCACATGTAACTTTCACCAATACTCTCACTATAGTACATGGAACCATATGGTTCTAACTTTAAACCATTTCGTGCGCTTGGAACTAGATTTCACTGTTGATTGTGGCGCTATCTGTCAACGAATCGCAGAACTTTCAATACCATTCTATGCAGAATTTAAAAAACAATAGATTTCTGTTAAAAAACGAGTTTTGTACAAACTGTCGCTTGGAACCCTATGGTTCTTAGCCCTCGAAATAGCAGTTATCCTATTCAACGAAGAAAAATGTGTAGCAAACCCACCAGCAAAACGTAGCAAACTTTAGTTACCAATATCAAAAGAAGACATGAACAACAAGAATACACCAACAATAGTGGAGTAACAAGAGGTCGAAAAACATCACCTACAATCTTATACACAATACATATTCAACACACAAAACACAAATCTAAGTTGCACAATTTACGTTACACAATCACAATTATGATACAATTTACACAAATATAAGCAACACAAACCAGTCAGAACTTAATATTTCTATGGTAAAAACACCACCCTCAGATTTTTTAGCCATTTATATGCTGCTGCTTATAAGATGAGGACAAGTATGTTATTTTTAAAATGTCAATGTGATATCAAATAACCTTGGTCATACATTTTTCTGAATTTTTTATAATAATCTTTCTTTGAGAACGATTTTCTGAGAACTTTCGTATGACGAGCTCTTGATTTTTTCTCTTTTTCGGAAACCATCTTTAATGAACCTATCGTACTATAGCCAATTGGATAATTGTACACCCTCTTTTCATTTATTATACTCATTCGAAAATTCTGAAACCATCTACTAGTGTGTACAAGTCTAGTACATGGATAAAATAATGTTTTTGGGGTCATTTAGTAGTCTCCAAAAAGAGTTTCCGTCTGCTATCTAGTGCCTTGCATATATGCAAGGTATTGTTAACTGTTTCAGGTTCTCTGCTACAAAGCCTACCTTCTGAGGTGAATGACATGTGTTCCGGGAAAGTTAGCTGTTTTGAGTTATAAAATTATGTACATTACCAAAAGTAGTGATGACAGTGAATGCATATATTAAAGTGAAAAATAGTGGATCATTTGTAATTCTGCAAATAGCCAGTTTTCGGCTTATCCTATAAATAAAAAAACGCAGTATCTTAAAGAATACCATCACCCATTTAATGAGCTTAAGAAACGCCACTAAGACAGATTTTATCGTTATGTAGGAATTAGTCTGGACACATTTCAGTACATTTACTATACCAACCGTATCTCCGGCGAGTGTCACGTCATTTTAAAACCACCAATATACTTGTAATTTACTAAGCTATCAACAGCTATGTAAAACAAACTATTTTTTTATGGCATCGACATAGCTGTAAACCGCGATGATAGCTCGCGAAGGTGAACGTGTGATGCATCCTTGGTACGTGCGATCTCATAAAAAACTGAAGGTTTATTTTGACATCGATATATCGATCGCGACCGCGACCTCCACCACACACATACACGTATCTTCGGTATGTCCGTACCCTTAGTCTCCACAAACTAGACCCATTGTATGGTCATGCACTTCGACTAATAGCCTGTAGTATAAATAGAGATAAAATGCTCTTCTCGGTCGTTAGTAATAAAAGCTAACGAAATGTTTGAATTCACCAAGTTATTTTATTCCATTATTTCTCAACAAAAAACGAACATTCAGGTCCATATGACAAAAATTGGCATAAAAATCCATAATAACATATATATATATATATATATATATATATATATATATATATATATATATATATATATATATATATATGTTATGATGTATTGTTTGTTAATGATGAGCAATGAGTATTTTTAATAATATAATATAGGGTTTTTATCGCGGTTCTCAAAGAATTAGTTTGTAAGTACTTTTTTAAATTATCTTTATTATAACTATTATGAAACACACATATATATCTAACCTAGCCAATGTAAATTTAAAATAAACTATCTTTAAATTGAAATTCTTATGAAACTAATTAAATTCTATAGACAATGTAAAATTTAAACAAACTATCTTCAAAATTGAAATTGTTATGACACTAACTAAATTATATTTACAAAATTTTGTACCTTTCTGTCACTGAATGCCTAAATGAACTGTTTTCCACTATATAGATTATAATCACCACTCAATGTCTTCTTCTCAGCTTCGGTTATCCTTGTTTTTGTGAAATTACTTTTTCCAATTATCAGCTTCCACCAATTTAATATATTTTTCTTCACCAGCATTTATAAACCACCAAGCAAACCAGCAAACAGCATTTATATTTATTCTTCTTTTCAGTATACCAATATCCAATCACCAAATATATTATATAAATTTAATTTTCAATTAATACTTCCTGCATTATCCAATCACCATTTATACATAACATAATTTTTAATCTTCAATAATATTTTCTTTATACTGTTTCTTAATCTTCATTTAACTCACTATATTGAACAATTGGAGCTTCTGACTTATTGATTGACTGACTCTAACTAACTTTCATACTAAAACTGGCCTCATAGTAACTGTAACTCATAACTGATAACTGATTGACTAACTGAATGGACATCTTGAATCCAAATCACCGGGTATTTATATCTTTTTCCATGTTCCAGAATCATCTGGTAAGAAATCCTATTCGATTTTGTTCTATTTCTTCTATATGGATGTTCTTGAAAAAAGTATATGTTCGATCCACAGACATAACCATTATTCCAGAATGTTCCACCGTAAACAAAGGTCAAATTCTGCATTCTGGAGAATTCCTTAATTTTCTATTGATAATTTTGTTGACATTTAGGCTTTTTAGATCAGAATATACACTTAAATTAGTAACTAACACTCTAATTTAATAAAATACACATTTTAAACAACATATTATTATAACCCCACTTTATATTCCCAATTATTACCTAAAATGTCACTTGGAGAGTATGTATAGTTGGTTGCCTAGTCACATGGCTCACTTAAATATATCTACAACATCATAATTACCAAAACAAAACTTTTTTTACACTTATTACATGCTAATTTCATAAAAAATGCCCTCACATAAATAATTTTTATTAAATTCTCTAGTATATAACTTATTAAAATAACCAAATACTTTTTATATCTAATATTATCTAATGTGTAACTTATAAATTAATTTCTATAAACACCAATCATATCAATATATATATATATATTATATATATATATATATATATATATATATATATATATATATATATATATATATTGTGACAATTAGGGTTTATAGAAAATAATTTATAAGTTATATACTACATAATATTAGATATAAAAAAGTATTTGATTATTTTAAATAAGTTATATACTAGAGAATTTAATAAAAATATATTTATGTGAGGGCATTTTTAATAAATTAGCATATAATAATTGTAAAAAGTTGTATTTTAATATTGTAAATATATATAAGTGAGCCATGTGCTTAGGCAACCAAGAATACTCTCGGAGATTGACAGATATTTATACTCTGAAGTGACGTTTAAGAATATTTACGAATATAAAGTGGGTTATAATAATATATTGTTTGAAATGTGTATTTTATTAAATTAGAGTGTTAGTTACTAATTTAATTATATATTCTGATCTGAAAAGCCTAAATGTAAACAAAATTATTAATAGAAAAGAATGGAATTCTCTGGATCTCCGGAGATGGCCATGTTTGCGAAATGGTTTGTTCCAGAAAATTCAAACATGTATTAAATAGAACTGAATAGAACATGATATCTTAGGAGATGGTTCTAGAAATGCAAAAACATATAAATACCCGTGATTTGGATTCAAGAGGGCAGTTTTTGAGTTTTTACTATGAAGTTTTTAAGTTTTTTAGTCAGAAGTCAAGCAGTTTATTATGAAAGTTAGTTAGAGTCAGTGAATCAAGTACAAATAGTCCAATAGTTTAATATAGTGAGTTAAATGAAGATTAAAAATTATGCATATAATTTAATGCACATTTATAATTATACACAAATAATTATTGAAGATAAAAAAAGGTATATTGGAAGAAATTAAATTATATTATGGTTGGAGATTAGTATAAATCAACTTATAATAATTGGATATTGGTATATTGAAAAGAAGAATAAATATAAATGCTGTTTGCTGGTTTGGTTGGTGGTGTATAGATGCTGGTGAAGAAAAATATATCTTAAATTGGTAGAAGCTGATAATTGAAAAAAGTAATTTCACAAAAAACAAGGATAACTGAAGTACGAAGACATTCAGTGGTGATTAGAATCTATATACTTAGTGGAAAATAGTTCATTTAGGCATTCAGTGAAAGAAAGGTACAAAATTTTGTTAATATAATTTAGTTAGTGTCATAACAATTTCAATTTTGAAGATAGTTTGTTTAAATTTTAGATTGTCTATAGAATTTAATTAGTTTTATAAGAATATCAGTTTAAAGATAGTTTATTTTAAATTTACATTGACTAGGTTAGATATATATGTGTGTTTCATAATAGTTATAATAAAGATAATTTAAAAAAGTACTTACAAGCTAATTCTTTGAGAACCGCGATAAAAACCCTATATATTATAATATTAAAAATACTCATTGCTCATCATTCAAACAAAAAACACATCATAACAATTTGGCACCCAACGCGGTGGCTCTCTATTTAAAAGAATTAGTTTGGGAAGATAAGTGCTCTCATATAATTAAATTAATTATCAGTAAAAAAAGAAAAGTATAGATTTTAATTTTAATTATATTTGAACAAGTAAAGTCTCAAAATGTCTCAAGGAAAGAAAAGTACAAGAAGCAAAAAGAATGAAGAAGATGTGGAAGTAGAAACCCAACCTATACAAGAGGAGAGTTTAGTTCAAGTTTCACAAGATACTGCAGAAATGAATCCAGAAAGAGAGGAAAATGTCAATACGGCAGCTTTGATGTCATTAATGATGCAGATGAACAAGACAATAGAAGAGAATTCAAAAGAAATCAAAGAAGACATAAAAAAATTGGAAGAGAATTCAAAAGAAGTCAAAGAAGACATGAAAAAAATGGAACAGAAATTGGAAGAGAATTATAGAAAATTAGAAAAGAAAATAGAAGATAATAATAATAAAATTGTAAAACAAATGGAAAAACAAATGGATAAAAAACTTGAAGCTGCAGAGAAAAAAGTTGCAAATGAAATAAAAAGTATACGGAATGACTACAAGAAAAGGATAGACAATGAGAGGACAGAAGTAAAGAGGATTATTCAAGATAATAAAATAGATATAGAACAGAAAATAGAGTTACAGAAATGTAACTTAGAAGTAAAAATTAACGAAGACAGGAGAAACACAGAAGAAAAATTAGACGATATACAACAAAATATCCAAATAAATAGTAATCAAATAAGAAATGTGGAACAGAGAATAGATGATATTTCACAAATGAGAGACATAGGGAGACCTTACTTAAATTTAACAAATGAGACTGGGATTAAATTCTCTGGTAATATAAAAAATTTGCATCCTAGAGTATACATAAATAGTTTAAAACATAAATTAAGATTTGTGAATAATATTTATGATATTAAAGATTATATTAGAATGACATTAAATGACAATGCAGCAACTTGGTTTGCTAGTATTGAAAATGATTTAGATAACTTTCAAACATTTGAAAATAAATTTTTAAATTATTATTGGGGTGAATTAGAGCAAGCAAAGTTTAGAGAAATTCTATATTTTGGAAAGTATAATCAAAATTTAAAATCAAATATGGTAGATTATGCATTGAAATTGATAACAGTTGCAAAATATTAGAACCACCACTTAGAGAGGATGAAACAGTCTTAAATGTATCTAGACATTTTGATGCTGATGTTGTGCAAACCGTAACTGTACAAAATATTCAAACAATAGATAGTTTTATTAATTTTATTCAAAGAATACAAAGAGGCAATATGACAAGTAATACTAACAACAGAAAAAACAATAATAACTTTCAATATAAAAAAAATGATAATCAACAATATAGACAATCATATAACAATAATACTAGGTATGGTAATAATTTACAAAATTTTAATAATAATAACAGTAATCCAAATAGACAGAACTTTAATAATAATACTAGTTATAATAGACAAAATTTTAATAATAATACTAATTATAATAGACAACATTTTAATGACAGTACTAATAATAATAGACAAGATTTTAATAATAGAAGAAATACAGAGCGACCTAACTATAACAGACAGGTAAATTGTGTTCGAAGGAATAGAAGCTGTGAAGACAGGGAACAAAATAGTACAAGGCAGGAAAATGTGAGTAGAAGTCATAGTAGGGAAAGACATAGGACATCAGATCCCAAGTGGTCAGATACAATCTGACAATTCTAATAATCAAAATTTTGTGCAGTAAACTTTCTGAATTACAAGTTAGGCCATTGCTATTATGAAAAACCTTCTGAATTTATTTCTTTAGATGAAGAGAAAATTATTGAATCTATTAATTTAATTTATATAAATGCTTTGGCCAAAAATAAAATGATTAAAATTATGATAGATACTGGTTCAGAAAGTACTTTAGTCTCGGAGAATTTTATTTTTAATACATTAAAACTATCAGATATAATAAAGATTCCAAAAATTAAAATTATTGGTGCAAATAATAAGAAGTTGGGTGAAATTGATAAACTAGCCAATTTTAAAATTAATATTCTTAATAAAGAAATTAATATGCAAGGATTTATTGTCAAGGATTTATGTGTTGATATATTAATGGGAAATGATGAATTGGAAAAGAAGAAAGTAAAGATAGATTTTGAAGAAAAAATGGTAACTTTGGAAGGGCAAATAATTAAATTTATGCAGAAAGATGAGGTGGAAGAAGGAATAAGAGTTGATAGGATATTATTAAAAGAAAATAATGATGTTTATGAAGAAGAAATGTATTTTGATGATAGGGAAATGTCCCAAAAGAATGTAAAGAATAATTATTGTAGTGAATATTTAAGGAATGGAAATTTTAAGCAGATGGATGCCTACGAGGCGGAGTGCGTAAAATTGGAAGCAAGGAATAATGAGTACATAATGAATAATTTTATTTGTAAAGAAGAAGATATGATAAAAGTTTTAAATTGCCCTGAAGAATATAAATCAATAGTCATTTCCATATTGCAGCAACACAAGGGACTTGTCAATAAAGAAAATAGAATTGCACAAAATTATATCCATAGTATAAAAGTTAAAGAAGAAAAAGATTTTAAAACAAAATCATACCCAATACCATATAAATACAGAGAAGAAGTAAACAAAACAATTAATAATATGTTAGAAGATGGGATCATTGAGAAGGCAGACACACGTTTTATTAACCCCATAGTAGTAGTACGAAAAAGATCAGGTGAAATCAGGTTATGTTTGGATGCAAGGAATATTAACAAGATTACTGAAAAGCAATTTGAAGCACCAATGAGTATAGATGGAATATTAGGAAGAATTACAGGAATGTCATTTTTCACTAAAATCGATTTACAGCATAGTTTCTGGTTAATACCTCTAGAAAGAAAAAGTAGACAGTATACAGGATTTCAGATAGATGGAGTAGTATATCAATTCAAAGTAGTACCATTTGGACTTCAATCATCTTGCAGTGCTCTATGTAGATGTCTTCATGATATTTTGGATCAATATGAACATTTTGTAATTCACTACATTGATGATATATTAATTTTTTCTAAAACGGCTGAAGATCATGAGAAACACCTAAAAATTATAATAAATAGATTAGACAAAGTTGGACTAAAAATAAATCAAGAAAAATGTACATTTTTTCAAAAAGAAGTCATATATCTAGGTTATAAACTTAACACTAAGGGAATCGAAATGGATCCAGAACGGACACAAGTCATTCAGGAATATAAAACACCACACAATTTAAGAACTTTAAGAGGATTCATTGGAATAATTAATTATTATAAAAGGATGATACCAGATCTAAGTATTAAAGAAATTCCATTACTTGAACTACTGAGAAAAGGTGTAAAATGGAGATGGGATCAGAGAAGGGAACTAGCATTCCAAGAGATTAAAACATTTTTCTGTCAAATTTGAAAATATACTATCCTGACTACACACAGCATTCATATTAAGAACAGATGCATCAATAGAGAGATTATCAGGGGTATTATTACAAATACATGATGGGGGTCGAATACCCAATACAATTCATTTCAAGAATTACAAAGCCACATGAAAAGGGTTACTCAGTCTCAGAATTAGAACTAGCAAGTATAATACACTGTGTCACAAAATTAAGATTTTACTTTGTTGGGTAATGAAATTTACAATAGAAACAGATCACCAAGCTTTAACGTCTATATTAAATAACAAACATGGAAACAGTAGAATATATCGGTGGAGTCTAATACTTAGTGAATACTGCTTTGAAATCAAATACATTTCTGGAAAAATCCATATAGTGGCAGATGCTTTATCAAGGTTAGAAAATACACCACAAAAAGGGCAGCGAACAATAAAAAATTGGATTAAATCAATTAGTAGAAAAGTACAGGATTATATTCTAAAGAAGAATTTATAAGAGATCAGATCAATTTGAGTGAGAAAAACTAAAGTCCTTTGGAAAGATGGGGTTATATTATAAAATAATAAATGGCATAGAAGTATATGTAATAACTAGAACTTTAGCAAAGAAAATATTGAAAAAATTTACATAACAATTATATGCATATTGGTCAAGAAAGCTATGGATGCTATTTAGGGACAATTATTTTGCAAAGAATGACATAAGTATAGCAAAAGAAATTACTACCCAATGCCCAATATGTCAACTAAACAAGAAAAGAATTTCAAAAACCAGAACACATATAAATCTAATGTTGTATATGAAAAACTAAATACAGTTTCCATGGATTTTATTTCAAATTAGTTCTCAGTCCAACAGGAAAAAAGCATATACTAGTGATAGTTGATTTATATACAAAATTTATTAAACTATATCCCTGCTCCAGAACAATTTTTAAAACATTTAAAATTATATATTAATCAATTTTTCGAAGAAATAGGACCATTTAGAAATTGCATAATAGATAATGCTACATATTTTAACAACCAAAAATTTCGGACATTTTGTGGAGAAAAAAGGGAATCAACATCATTTTACAAGTATCAGACATCCTCAGGCAAATCCTGCAGAAAGATATATTAAAGAAGTTATAAATATTTAAGGATACTGTGCCAAAACCAACATGGAAACTTGGCGAGCAACATATACCACAAGTAGAATATTTTTTAATATAATCACATAATTTGAATACAGAGGAAGTACCAGAATATTTAATGTTTGGCCATATAGGAAACAGGAAAGTGGATTAGTGAATATAATCAGGATATGTTAGAACAAGTAATGCAGAAAGTGAATAACCGAATTAGGAGGAAAGCTGAAAAATATATCAGAAGACAAAATCGAAATATAAAAAAACCAATCACATTTCAAAAAGGAGACCAAGTGTTAATTCGTCACTTAGAAAAAGTAATGTTAAAGAAAATCGTTGTAAGAAATTACAACCAATGTTTGAAGGTCCATATACAATTCAAAATCAGAATGGACTAAATAGTTATGTGTTAATAGATGCAGAGAACAGACTAAGAGGCATTTTCATATCTACGACATTTTTCAATATCATGAAGAATTGAATAATGATTTCTATACCTTTAACACAAATATAATAACACTAATAACTTACTGATATATCCATTTTATTCAATAGACTTGATTTGTTAAATTGGTAGATGGTAGATTTCATTATTTTGAATCAATTTGACATCATACTTGTTGAATTTTGTATATATGGAAATTAATTTGTACCCTAAAAATCATAAATTTGGGTTAGGCACAAAATTGATACTATAATTGCTATATAAAATGTCTTTCTAATATAATAAAGTGAAAAAAAACTTACCAATTTATATTGATGAAGTTATTTTGAATGGAAATAATTCCTAGATTTTGTCTATAAACAAACAGATACACCATATCGATTATATTTTTAATTAAGGTTATATTTTTTCTCTGATATCGCATCCATTGCCCCATTTGACATGACAGTTTGACCATAGAATAGCCGAACTGTGCTCCGTTGTCTCTGCTTTTGACATAGACAGCGAACAGGGATGTATTTAACACATTTTAAATAATAAAAAAAAAAAAAAATGAATTAATACTTTATTAAATTTAATAAGGTATGAGAAAATTAATATTAAAAAAATAATAAGTAAATTATTTATTTTAAATATTATTTTGGGGTATTGATACGATTAGGGTTTATAGAAAAATAATTTATAAGTTATATACTACATAATATTAGTATTTGATTATTTAAATAATGTTATATACTAGAGAATTTAATAAAAATTAGTTATGTGAGGGTATTATTTTAAGAAATTAGCATATAATAATAGTAAAAAGTTGTATTTTAGTAATTATAATGTGGTAGATAGATTTAAGTGAGCCATGTGCATAGGCAACCAAAAAATACTCTCGAGTGATTGACAGATAGAAATTAATCATAATTGGGAATATAAAGTGGGGTTATAATAATATATTGTTTGAATTGTGTTATTTTATTAAATTAGAGTGTTAGTTACTATTTTGAATGTTTATCTGATCTGAAAAGCCTAAATGTCAACAAAATTATCAATGGAACATTAACGAATTCTCCAGAGTGCAGAGTGTGACCATTGTTTACAGTCGAACATTCTCGAAATAATGATTTTGGCGGTGGATCGAACAGATATTTTTTTCGAGAACATCTATATGATAGTAATGGAACAAATTGGAACATGATCTCTTACCAGATGGTTCTGGAATATCCCAAAAGGATATAAATACCCGTGATTTGGATTCAAGAGGCAGTTTTTAGTCAGAAGTCAGGCCAGTTTATTATGAAAAGTTAGTTAGTGAAGTAAATTGTTCAGAATTTTCAAGAAGTCCAGTCAGAAAAGTTTAGTAAGAAATATGAAAGTTAGTTTGGAGATAGTCCCAATTGTTTAATATAGTGAGTTAAATGAAGATTAAAATTATGCATATATTTAATGCACATTTATAATTATACACAAATAATTATTGAAGATTATAAAAGTATATTAGAAGAATATTGGATGGACATTGGAAGGAATTTAAAATTATATTATGATTGGAGATTAGTATAAATCAACTTATAATAATTGGATATTGGTATATTGAAAAGAAGAATAAATATAAATGGTGTTTTGCTGGTTTGGTTGGTGGTATATAAATGCTGGTGAAGAAAACTATATCTTTAATTGAGTTAGAAGCTGATAATTGGAAAAAGTAATTTCACAAAAAACAAGGATAACCGAAAGTACGAAGACTTTCAGTGGTTGATTAGAATATATATTAGTGGAAAACAGTTCATTTACGCCATTCAGTGAAAGAAAGGTACCAAATTTTGTTAATATAATTTAGTTAATGTCATAACAATTTCAATTTTGACGATAGTTTGTTTAAATTTAACATTGTCTATAGAATTTAATTAGTTTTATTAAGAATATCAATTTAAGATAGTTTATTTTAAATTTACATTGGCTAGGTTAGATATATATATGTGTGTTTCATAATAGTTATAATAAAGATAATTTAAAAAAGTACTTACAAGCTAATTCTTTGAGAACCGCGATATAAAACCTTATATTAATAAAAATACTCATTGCTCATCATTCAAACAAACAACACTCATAACAATATATATATATATATATATATATATATATATATATATATTTATATATATATATATATATATATATATATATATATATATATATGTATAGGAAAGGAGCTAATAGTGGATACTTTTTTTTTGGGTCAAAAAAACATTTTAGAATAATTTTTTTTGTACTTTAAATTTGGTATACTTAACATCAACAAAAAATATTTTATCATAAAACAATGTAAGTATTAAGCAAAAGTAAAAACTTTTTTCCAAAACTTTTTTCCAAAAAAAAGGGGTGGTAAAATTGGATACCCTATCCAAAATTTGGAACCTATTTTTAAATTCAAAAATCACACGCGTAAATGTTCTTTTTGTCACTACAGCACACTCTTCATGTGACTATCTGAAGCAAATTGAACACTGTACCCACTTTGCTCCATGTTGGTCCTTCGAATAATGTTCAGTGCAGAAAATACACGAGTCACTTTCGTGATCGGTATCTATATCTGAATCATCATCATAAGAACGTTTTTGGAATCTGAAGATTTACTTTCTTCTTTTACTTTCTTCATCTTTTTATTTTTTACCATCTTCTTCTTTTTAGTTTTCTTTAAAACCTTAAATTTTGGCAACTGTTCTTTATTTTTATGTGATTCTTTTCTTTGTTTTTCTTTATTGCTAGCTTCTAAATCATTTTTATAGGTCGTACTTGTAACTAAAGCCGCAGAGAACCGGTTTTATCTTCCCTATTTGAAGTAGGTGTCGATGAACTGCAGGATGATAAAGGTGGAAAGTCTTGAAATTTTATAATGTTCGATAACTGGAATAATTTCCATATTATTACCCATTTGATGTCTCGGGGTGTTTTTTTTTCAATAGACAGTCGAATTGAGCTACTGGTGTAATTTGGTTCCAATGCCAAAGTCTTATCAGAAGTATGTCGTCGAGACAGAGTTCTTTCTCTTTGTTTTTCTAAAATTAAATCTGCTTCTGAAAAGATATTCTGATTGAATGGAAAAATTCCTGCTACAAACCCATTAGCTGATATCTCATCAATAGCGATTTCTGATAAGCAGGGCAGAATAATGAACTTATCTGAAAAGGTCCTATACTTCGAGAGGGATTATTTTTTAACCAATTTTGGATTTTCTTCTTTAATAGTATGTCTTTAATGGAGACAAAAAACACAAATCCTAACGGTTGGATTTTATGTGACGTATGGGGAGGGATGCATACAATAGAAAATATAATTTTTTCTCGCTAAGTCTATAACTTTCAGATTCCGTGTATGACTTTAATGGCCGTCAAAAATGAGCAACAAGGGGTCGTCTTTTGAAGGTTTTACATGATTGATAAAAGGTTGCATCCATCGCATAAAGATGTGGGCTCTTCATCCTGAAGGGCTGGAGCTCCGTCTAATAGCTCGTCCTTCATATTTTTGCACGTAACTACAGTTACTAGTATCCCTCTTTCTGCAGCAGTTACGGCCCTACTTGTTTTTTTTTTTCTTTTATGGTTGATGACCCTGGCCATCTTGGATTGTACGGTAGTGATACCTACTTCATCAACATTATTCACATAGTGGGGTTTGAAATTTATCTTCTCCATTGTTGGTTTACAGAATATCAAAAAAAACAGTGACCTCGTTTGCAGTGATGCAAACGAGTTCGGTGATCATCTTCATCCCTGATAATCAATGAACTCGTTTTCGTCACAGCAATCATTCCACTTTTCTTTTGTAATGTTAAACATTGCTATATTTAACATTATGTATTTGGTTTGCTATTACGTCTAATGACAGCTTGAGTAATGGCAAATGTGCTATTCGCCCACCATCTGATTAACCTGACGACTTTTCTGATGCGCAACAGATGCCAAGCTCTTCATTTTGAAACTTACAATACCTGACAATACTGGCATACTGTGTCCATTGCACCAATAACAATTTTAAAATGCGTAGAATAATTAATGTCTGCAGCATATTCAAATGCAAGACGAATAAATGATGAAATATAATGAAATAAATGGAACATTTTTGCTGTCCAGTGGTTTTTGAATAATAACTTGGACAAACACCGTGACAACAATAAGAAAAAATATCCAAATACATTGGGCTAGATCTGGACCAAATCCTGAGTTGGAAGCAACGCAACACAAAAAAATGAAAGCAAATACGTCTAAGATAAACAGTAATCAATTGGTTAATTGGGATAAACTCTAAGCTGTTAATAAATGGTATTAAAATTTTAATTACCAAATTTATCAAACCAATATGGACATACGGCTTCAGAACTGTGGGGACTGTAATAGTAAATCCAATATTTTTACATGGAAGATGTCAATCAAAACCTTAAGGCAATTATTAATGCAGCCTTGTACGTGACCAACCAAAGAATCTATGCGGATACTCAACATCTCATCAGTAAAAGAAGTAATTCAGCAAAAGAAATCACAATCATTTAAAAGTGAACACACATATTATATTATTACACGTATCGCGTACCCTATCAGGTAATGATCATCTACAAGTTATAAAAATGCTAATAGAAAAGTGTACAGAGTATAACAAGCCTATCTTTCTTATATTCGTAGATTATGAAAAGGCGTTTTGATACTACAGATCATCATAAAATGCTTCGAGTATTGGCTGACTGCCCGCATTGACTACCGATATATCGCCTTGATTAAAAGTATTACGAAACTGGTACAGCTTGTGCCCGCCTTCATGAAGAAACCAAGAAGTTTTCGAATGGAAAGTGGATTAGACAGGGTACAGGGTAATTTAGGGGAGATAGTATCTATCTCCCCTAAAGTGTTTGGGTATTTGGGTATAAATATTTATGGGAATTAATATAAATGGGAAGATCTGAACCACCTAACATTTGGCCGATGGACATCGTTTTAATATCTGATAGAGTGATAAGGCTACAAAAACGCTGCACACTCTCTATAAAGTGTCAAAAACAATTGGTCTTAAAATTAACACCTCAAAGAAAAAATTTATGACCAACCTTGTAGTCAGCGGTAAAATTATGATTGAGAACTATAGCATCGATTAAGTAATAGCTTACAATATCTAGGGCATGAGATTTGCTTAGGCCGAGATAATCAGACAACTGAAATACAAAGAAGGATAGGTCTCACATGGGCGCCTTTGATAGATTGAATAGCATTTTCAAGTCTATTATCCCAGTTTGTTTTAAAAAGGAAGGTTTTTAACCAGTGCGTTTTACCGGTTCTTACATATATGGTGCAGAAACACTGAATCTGACAAAAAGAAACTATAGATAAAATAAGAGTTACAATTGCGCTATGGAAAGATCAATATTAGGTATTACCATCAGAGATAAAGTACCAAACCTAGAAATAAGAAGAAGACAGGAGTCACAGATGCAGTTGAACAAATAGCCATGGCTAAATGGGCTTGGGCCGGACATGTTACCAGATTAATGGATAATAGATGGACCAGAAACATTCTGGAATGGCGACCAAGGCAAGAGGCATATCGAGGCAGAGGACGACCACATGATATTAAGCGCATCACCACAAACTGGATGCAAGAAGCTCAAGACAGAAATAGGGGAAAATTTTACGGGAGGAGTACGTTCAGCAGTAGACAATTATAGGCTAATTAATGATGCACCTATCAGACAGATAGAGAGAGGGAAAAATCTGTTACTAGCGGCAGTCGACAGCCGAGAGAGAGGGCGTCTGTTTGCAAGCGGAAGTCAACAGTCAAGAGCGATACATCTATTGCTCACGGCAGTGCACATTTGAAAGAGAGTGCGTCTCTTGCTGGCGGTAGTTAACAGTTTAAAAGATAGTCCTTTTCGTGTGTTATTTTAAAAACGTCTGTATTTCCAAAGAAGTGTGGTTGAAGTGGGACTAGGAATCATTACTAAGGGTTAGAGTAGAGTTATGGTTTTTATGGTTTTTCAAATTGAGGTGAAGAATGATAGTTATTAATACAGCGAAAAATATGACATGATTTTTGATTATGAAAAATTGAACACACTCCCACCCACACAATTTGCGCAATACCTAAACTTCAAGTTATCAGAAAACTAAAGCGACGTTGACCAACAGATCAGTAACATGGACACTAATTCTCTCACTGGAGGGGTCCACATCGCGCCAAAATCAACGGACACGACCTAAATTTATCACAATAACTTACATGATACATTTTTTATATTCATTGTTACTTTATTGGTACTAATAACAAAAATAAAAGACTTAAGAGTAATGGTTTTTGCTAACAGTTTTTTGTTCTTTCTGAAATGCATTTTAATTGGAGAAAATGTCTTGGACTCTCTAAATATCTTATAAAAAATTAAATTATTAAACTAAAAACTATTACTTATTTTAACGCATTGTTAGAAAAATAACTGCAGTTAAAAATAGTAGAGTTATTTATGTGCTACCAATTCTTTTCCATGCTAGAAAGGATTTAAACATCCCAATCTAATTTTATCTCAAAGATTGTGCTTTCTTCAGATCTTTATTTATCATCTTTACGACATTTTTACTTATTACACTTTTTCCGATTTTCTGCCAAAATCAACGGACATGACCTAAATTTATCACAATAACTTATATGACACAATTTTAATTCACATTGTTACTTTAACCAACAACCAACCATCCTGATGGAACAGCACATGGTTGGCGCTGCTATTATTGTGCGTAATAATATACCACACTATAAGGAAATAATGTATCAAACGATAAAAATACAAGCTGCAGTAATCTGTATCAGTTCTCAACCATGGTCTTTTGACATTGCGGCAATGTACAGCCCTGCAAGGCATAATATCACCACAGTAGAATATAAAGACTTCTTCAAACATCTATCAAACAAATTCGTAATTGGAGGTGACTGGAATGCCAAGCATACAGACTGGAGGTCGAGACTATCTACGACAAAGGGAAAAAAAGCTCAGACAAGCCATAGCTAACACAAACAGTCTTACTTATCTACAGGGCAACCCACCTGATCCAAACAAAATCCCAGATCTACTCGAACTTCTTTATCCTCCATAGCATGGCCCTTAAATTATTTTGACATACAAGCATTCCTGGAATCTGTCCACCGACCATACTCCCATAATTACATAATAAAGGAAATAATACTATACATAAAGGAAAAATTTAAATTTAAATATAAGAATAAAGCAACCAGACGATATCGATAATGCTGTGCTTCTTCTCGCCCCAACTATACATGCAGGCCACTAAAATAGCCACACCCCTTCAGAACCCCAAAGAGCAAGTGACACCAACATACTCGTAAATATAAAACGTCTTGTTGCACTAAAAAGAAGAGCCAGGCGCATATGGCATAGAAGTCGCAATACTATAGGTAAAAAATGAATACAATAGCTTAATACGGCAACTTAAAACTGCTCTACAAAGACGCGAGGAATAATACATTTAAACAATTCATCAACATCCTGTCAAAAGAAGATCACAGCATCTGAAAGCAACGAAATCATTCAAGAGGCCTACACAGCACATACCACCTCTAAGGAAAGCGATGAAAGCTGGCGAAAAACTGAACAAGAAAAGGCATCAATTTTTGCTATAACATCTCTCACACGTTTTTGGTGCACCTGAACTTCATAATAATAATAACGAAGAACTAGTGAAAAACTTCTTAGACACTCCATGCCAATGATGCTACCAATCAATGCTTTACTCCTAATACTGTAAAAGAACAAATGTCTAGATGCAATAACTACAAAGCACTAGGCTTCGACCTGATCACTGGGCTAATATTAAAAAAATTACCGAGAAAAGCAATTGTCCCTTCTAACAATGATATATAATAGTATCATAAGATTAGCCTACTACCCGATTAATTGGAAGTTCGCACAAATAATTATGATTAGTAAACCAAATAAACCACCAAATATTACTCCTCCATATAGACCAATCAGCTTACTTCCAATAATGTCAAAAATTCGAAAGACTTCTGCTCCAAGATCTCATAAAACATCGAAATTAATTCAGTGATCCCAACACACCAGTTTGGTTTCCGCGAAGCCCATTCAACTCACAACAGTGTCATAGTATTGTAAAAAATATTAATGTAAGCTTCGAAGAGAAAAAAAATTACACTACTGCCTTCCTGGATAGAACAAGCCTTCGACCGTGTTGGGCATGACGGTCTCCTGTATAAACTTAAGTCATCCCTTTCTCACTCCTCACTTATCTACTTTTAAAATCATACCTCACAGAACGTCACTTTCAAGTCAGATTCCTTACAGAAACATCTCATTATTATCGCACAAAATCTGGTGTCCCTCAAGGAAGTGTCCTAGGTTCTCTCCTGTACCTGTATAGATACTGCTGATATCCAACAACAAATACGACCACAGTACATGTTCGCAGATGACACCGCCATATATCCATCGATGATGACCCACAGGTAGCATCAGGAAACCTTCAAATACACATGTACCTACTACAAGACCGGATGAATAGATGGAAAATCAAAGTTAACCATACTGAAATCAAATTAGATTCACCAACAGGAACTATCCTATGTCCGAGAATCAGACTAAACAACAATTACTACCAGTAAAAACAGAAGTCAAATAACTGGGGAGTGACACTTGATCAAAATCTCACTTGAAAAGCACACATCTTGGCAAAAAAAAAAATCCAAATCAACATGAAAATTCGTCAAATGAATTGGTTATTAGGCCTAGAATCACAGTTATCTACAGATAATAAACTTTTCTTGGATAATATAGCCTATGGATATATGGGGTGCAACTATGGGGCTGTTCAAAGCCTTCTAATACTAAAATCATTCAGAGGATCCAATCCAAAATACTCAGAATGATTTTTAACGCGCCGTGGTTACGTTAATAACAAAACACTGCATGATAACTCTGGTTTACCGTTCGTTAAAGACGAAATCAGCAGACTAACAAGAAATTATTTAGAACATCTGCCAGCCCACCCCAACGAGGAAGCAAGACAACTACACCTACAACCAAAAGTCAGACGAAGATTGAAGAGACAGTGGCCAACAGACTTTATTCCACTAATTTTAATTTTAACTTCTATTTTAGTTTCAAATTATATCTACATTAATTTTATGTCTTAGTGTTAGTATTGGAAGTGTTATCAGTGGAAATTTCTCCTCTTATATATTTGCAATACTCCCATTACTAATAGTGCTAATAGCTTGTAATAGCAGATTGTAAATTTGCAAATTTAAGAAAAAAAATTGTTACTTTATTGGTGGTACTAATAACAAAAATAAAGACGTAAGAGTAATAGTTTTTGGCTAACAGTTTTTTTGTTCTTTCTGAAATGCATTTTCATTAGAGAAAATGTCTTGGACTCTCTAAATATCTTATTAAAATTAAATTATTAAAACTAAAAAAGTATTACTTATTATTACGTATTGTTAGAAAAAAAACTGCAGTTAAAATAGTAGAGTTATTTATGTGCTACCTATTCTTTTCCGTGCTAGAAAAGATTTAAACATCCCAATCTAATTTTATCTCAAAGATTGTGCTTTCTTCGGATCTTTATTTATCATCTTTACGACATTTTTACAGCCGAATGCCCTGTAAAAGTCTAAAACAGATAACATTTTACTTATTACACTTTTTCCGATTTTAGTGGAACTGACTAATACTTCAGATGTAATAAATTTATGGAGAAGCTGGAAGTGACACTCCGATATTTTTTCGATTTTTATTTTTATTTTTTTCTAAGGCATTTCACGCTTCCTCGCAAATGATACGTAGAGAAATGGGAAAATCAAGTGACAGGGTGACTTCACTAATCATACGAGGTGTGTGCAAAACTTACAGATATCAGGACCATTCCTAGGTGCTGCTACAAATTAAAAAATATAAAGTATTATTTCTTTAATTTGGTTTAGTTTTAATCTTTTAGAGCTCTCAAGTAGATGCCGAAAGAATGTCTTTACCTCCATAAAAGTAAAATAGTTTACTGTCCAACGGACCGGAAATTAAAAGAATGGGAAAGTTAAAGAATGGAAGAACTACATTTTTAAATTATTTGAAGATGAGAGACTAGAACACTATACACCGATTGCTATATCAGGTCCATCTATAACAGAAAGTGAGGTTACATGTTCAATACAAACGGCAAAAAATGGAGAAAAGCACTTGGCCCCGATGAAGTAAGTGCTGAAATACTAAAGTTTTTGGGAGGGAAAATGGAATTAAACTCTGTGTAATCTCTTTAACAGAATTTATGACACTGGGCATATTACCGATTGGTTAAAGTCGACATTTGTCACAATACCTAAGAAACATCGTCCAAAAGACATGCGGTGATTATCGGACAATAAGTCTGATGAGTCACGTTTTGAAGATCTTCCTGCGAGTAATACACAGCAGATTTTAAACGCTGAAACAGCTGGATTGGACGATAAAGATCTACGAATATTTACAAATCTATACTGCATCAAGTGGCAAGAATAAAGGTTTAAACAAGAACTGTCGGATGAAATAAATATTAAAAGAGCAGTGAGACAAGGCTGTATATTGTCGCCTTTACTTTTTAACTTATATTCGGAGGAAATATTTAAGGAAGCTTTAATGGAGACAACCAAAGGTATATTGTGAATGGAGTAACCGTCAACAATATTAGATATGCCGACGATACCTTAGTGCTTGCTAATTGCGGCGAAGACCCTTTAAAATCTAATGAACAAAATAAAACAAGCTTGTGATCAGTAGGGATTAAAACTCAACGTTAAGAAAACTAAATATATGATAGTTAGCAAACAAAATTATATACAGGATGACGGTATAAAGGTCGGAGATGCCCACACTGGACAGAGTAGAGAAACTCGTGTATCTCGGCAGTAATATCAATGAGAGCTGGGATCCAACCGCAGAAATTAAAAGCCGAATAGAACAAGGCCCGAGGCCTTTGTAAAAATGAGAAACGTTCCGAATAACATCTTGCTACATCTTTCCTGTCCTGCTGTATGGAGTGGAAGCGTGGACTTTAACTGAGGCTATCCTTAGACGCTTGACAGCTTTTGAGATGTGGATATACACACGACTACTGAAAATAAGCTGGGTCGACAGAGTTAGAAATGAGGAGTTCCTTAGACGGCTGAACCAAACAACACAAATGGTCAATATAATAAAGAAACGCAAGCTGGAATACTTCGGTCATATTATGAGACACCCTGAAAAATATGATCTTTTACATCTGATCATTCAGGAAAAGATCTAAGGTAATCGTGGTCCTGGTAGAAGAAGAACATTATGGCTGCCAAAAATCTAACGCAATGGTAGGAAAATCAACTACATCGTTATTTAGAGCTGCTGCCAATAAAGTCACGATAGCGAATATGGTAGCCAACAGATATCCATGATCGATAATGGTCATTGGAACTAGGAAGAAGAAGAATGGGAAATCACTGTTTTAAAAATCACCATCATTTTTCGAGAAAATCTATCTGACATCATCACTTTCAACATACATCAACATTTTGACAATAAATTTGCTAAAACTGTTCTCTTAAAAATTTTTATTTTCATGCAATATATGTTAATGTACAACCGTTTCAACTCCTAGATATTTTAAAATATTTTTAAATAATAATCTACTGTGTGACACACAAATTTAAAATGGATTGAAGACCATCCCATACCACTTCAGAATGGGTTTCTAACAGTCCCGACTTGTCTCCGATAGACACTTTGTGGCGCGACTTGAAAAAGCTTTGAGAAAACATCCTGCCAGGTCCGTCAACGAATTGAAGGAAAAATTGCAAGAAATATGGGATTCGTTACATAAGAATTTTGTCAGAACTTGGTAAAAACTATGACTCGAAGAATTGTGGATGTCATTAAAAATAAAGGGTATATAACTCAGTGGTAAACCTTCACATTTTTTTTGTTAATGTTACATTTTCTATGCGTTTTTTTTAAATTTATTTTTATTCTGTTTAGTTAATAGTTTTCGTTACGGTACAAAATATTTTCTATAAGTAGGAAATTCAAAAATGTTGTTCAATGTTCGTTATACCTATACATTATATAAAAGCATTTGATTATCGGTCTAACGATATATAAGAATAGTATGAGAGATGCGAAGAAATATAGGAAAAGATAAATATATTCGGTTCACTAGAAATTTGTACTGGAATTAAACCACTAACTTAAAATTTGAAAACAGAATAACCGAAGAAATATTTATACAACGAGAAGTTAGACAGGATTGAATTATATCGTCAACTTTATTTAATTTAATTTACAATTTACAATAAAAGTTGCCGCGAATGGTATGTAACGTAATTAGTTACGCAAATTGTAGAGTAAGCGTATCATATAACATTGAAAGACATTATATTTTGCTGAATTTCTCTCAACGAAGTAGGAATTGAAATAAGATCCAAAAAAAAAACAAAAGTTAAAACCACGCACAATTTTTGGTTGTGCATAAACTGACACAATGTAATTTTAGCTGAATTTACGGATAGCTGAAAATAGTCCTGCGCTTCGATTGAATAATTATTATTATCGCTGGTATCCAATAGCCAATCACCGATTTGCCGGTAGCGATCGTGATAAATTTATTTGATCTGGCGAATTCACCATTATTTAAACTTCGACTTTCTATAACGAACCTGTCGGCTACACTGATGAGCGTCGCGTACTACACTGTCAACTGGACGTAGTTATGCAAGGAAAGGAACCAACTGCCAAAATACAAAATTTTATATTATTGCTTATAGGAAGGTTCAAACTTTGCTTAACAAAAAAGACCAAAGGCTTCAGCATCAATATTTTGTGTTATAACAGTTTGAATCAATTACCATTTACGTAACTGTACGTTTTAAGATTTGCATTCAGGATCCAACCACATAATGTCAGTCATGTGTTTTTTGCAAGAGGAAATCAACTCATCTGTGTTTACTAAAATTAATCACAGGAGCCATATTGTATTTTTCATTGTTATTATCGACGAAACATACAGATTCTTTTGTACTTTTCAACTGATATTACGCTAATGAAAATGTGATGATTTATGTATATAAAAATGAGTACAGCAACCAGTGTCTTTCAGCAAGTTTTTAGCATATTTTTTTTACAGGACTTTAATTTACGACGTTAACCACTCAATAAAGCTACTTGCAATCAATGTGACATACTTATTCTACAGATTAATGGTTGCAGAAAATAGTACCGAAAAATACAAACTTCAGGAAAATCATAAGGAGCATGTGGCACTGCAACTTAGCTCAAGTTCTAATCTCAAGTTCTAATGAAAAATATTTGAAGTTTGCAAAAGGAAAACAACAGTTCAGAAGCATTAACTTTTGACTTAGAGAAAACTCAACCTATGCCTCATATTCCAACTATTATCATGTGCTACAAAAGACAACTGATGTTATAAAATTGCGGAATCCACAGTGACAAGAGTGAAAGTGCTTTTTGCTATGTTTGGGTAGAGGGACAAGCTGGTCGGGACAGAAAGTTTCATTTTGTTTACAAACAAACATGTGGTGGCCAGAATAAAAATATCAAGATAGTTCTTATACTGAAAAGTGAGTTGGAAGTCCACCCTAGCCTTCTAAATATTACTATGAAGTTTTTAGTCTCTGGGCGTAGTTTCCTGCCAAAGACAGAAAATTCGGTGATATTGAGTCAGTCCTAAAATTCCAGCAAAGACTTTACACACCTGAGGACTATATCAGCGTTATGAAGAATGCTAGAAAACTAAATATTTTAAACGTATTAAAAATGGAATTTGTTGACTTTAAAGTCTACAAGTGATATGAGAAAAATATTGTCAACAAAAAAACAAACACAACAAATTAATATAAACTGGTTAAAATTTAAACAAATCCTCATTATTAAAAATAAACCAATGTCTATTTACGTCTAGTAACAATTACAACAACGAATTTGTTAAAATAAATCTGCAAAAACGAGAAGTTCCTTCATGTCATCTTTGTTTGAAAAGTCTCTGGTCAGAATGAAAACCAATATCGCCTAAAAAGCTTAAGGATTCTAAAAACTTTAATCGTAATTTTTCATCTAATGAAAAAATTGAAGATGACATTGATGGGTATAATAGAACGCTGGACTTTCAAATTAAAATTGATTAAAATACTATTCCATTAAATTAAAATTGAACACCAAAAACATCTTAATTTTTTCATTGCACTAGCATTGTTATAAGAAATATTTTCATTACATATTTTTCGGTTTATTTTTGATTTTTAAACTATAAAATATTGTTAAATTTGCCTTATTTTTAACTTAGTTTTCCCTATTGTGAAATGTAAATAATTAATATGTTTAATACCTCAATAAGGAACCAATCACCATTTTTTGGGAATATCAAATCTGTAATTATATATATTATTATGTTAGTTTAAGTATTAACAACAAAAATACTATCTCTTTCCAATACGGTACAACTTTCAATAAGGTTGTAACTTGTACCTGTAATTTACAATAGATCGTTTTGCGAAAATGTCTTACCTGAGAAACATACCTTTTGCAGTTGAGTCCTTCTTGCATAAATACATCCAACTACAGAAACCTGTTGCAGAAGGTCTACGCCATTCTTAAGGACTACCAATTCGACAAAATATTTGAATCACTACTCCAAAATAGACGATTCTACGTGAATCTTTAAGGGAAGAAAAAGTTGCTGGAGAACCCAATCAAACAGCTTTGTTCACGGTAGCGTGCTAGCATGAATACTTTTTACTTATACACCAATGCAAAATCACACTAGAGCACATCAAGAAACAAAAACACCTTGGATTCACACTTGACTGCTCATTTAATATAGAGTTTCCATTTCGAAAAAACTTCTAAAAAAAAAAGCAATAGTAAATGGGACGCCAAACACACAGTACTAAGATAAATAGCACAGGCGCTATGCTTCTTAAGGTCGTAATATGCATGACCCGTATGAAAGAGATCTGCGCACGCCAAGCCAGCCTGAGTAAAACGTGCAGAGCTCGTTAAGAACTGCATAAGGACTCCAGTATTCACCAAAATATCCAACCAAAACCTAGGACAACCGCAAGCTCCTTTTGGCCGACTAAAATTAAGAAATAGCTTCCTTATCAATTGTTATAAGCACTACCAGCCCGTTACACTCTAACAAAAATACCACAAAGCGAGATTACAAGCGATGGTCGATTTGTTGCATGCTGAAGTGCTTAAGAACTAGTTTAACACCAACCAAGTCGAACCTTATCAAATGTGACCTGCTGAATAGAAATGACGACTAGTTTGGCTGCGAAGCAATAGACATTTATCAACTCCCGGCCTGCCAATGAACAGGCAGCCAACTATCATGGATAAAGTTTAATACTGGGTTCAGAAGCTATATATTCCAGACACGAAAAAGTAACGAATATACCTATTTACTGGATAAATTGTATAATTTTTGTCATTTATATATTATAAAAGGCGGAATCTTACAGTGGGTGATCTTACAATTATTATGATCACTGCAAAAAACTTTTTTGTATTTTGGTATTTAATAAAGAATAAAACTGCATATAAGCGGTTTAATGATGTGTGTATAATTCTTTAACGCGCTATCTCAGAGTCAGATCTTTTTTGCCAAAGCGACACGATTTAAAACCTTGCTCAGTATGTCTGATAATTTGACAGAAATGACAGTTCTAGAGCTGTCAACGTTAGAAAAGTAAAGTTATTAGTGACAAAACATATTGGCAAACTTTAATTCTGTAGTAACATATGATTTTACTAGAAAACTTTCGAACAAATGTAAAAATCTTAAAATTTTGTAACAGATCATAATAATTTGATCACCTACTGTATGTACTAGAAAGTATTAGATGTTTCGTATTTGTTGAGAACTCATCATGTAGAGTCAGAACTATTTTCCTTTTTCAGTCTGTCTTCGGTTCTAGCTCTACCTAATTAGTTTCCAACAATGACGAAATATTTCACATCGTATTGTGGACGAGCAATTTAAGGTTCTCCTGGCTCAACAATCTGAGAAAGTGGTATAATTGCAGTTCCGTCGACTTGTTCAGAGCTGCAATCTCAAAAGTGAAAATAGCTGTGATGATTACCAACCTCCTTAGAGGAGACGGTACCTAAAGAAGAAATTTAAGGATGCACGCAGGACTGCATGTCCCGCACTTTGTCCTGTATTTTGTCCCGCGGTACATCCTGCATGTCCCACAAAAACTCTAATTTTCTTATTATTATCTTATAGTAAAAATATTTATAGAAATTTAAAGGTTTTCTATTTTAATAATTTATATTGATCAACATAATTAATAGGTACATTAAGAATAACAGAATATTTAAAAATGTTCACAATTCTTTTTGGTTGTTTTAGTTTAGGTACTCCTAATAAACCGCTACCCGACATTATGGCAGGACCACTAGATTTGAATCTAACCATGAACGTGATATACCAAACGAACTTTCTTTCCTTTACTTTCTTCTGTATCACTAATTCAAAATTTATACCATTCAGAATACAAAAAGCAGAATAAGATTTTCTAAAACCAATAGAAAATTTCTTTAAAAACTGTAAACAATTACAGACTTACTAGGAGGGGAAAAGTATGTCACGCTTTTATGTGTGGTCATGTACATAAATTTATTGTTCGACTACCTCTACAGAAAAAATAGAAATTAATACTGATCAAACCAATGACGAGGAATTCAATTTTGACGATAAGACTACCAAAGAGAATTGAAATACTATTATAAAAATAATACCTCAATCAACCATGAAAGCTTATTGTCTATGTTTTGCCTAGCTCAGTATCTCAAGTGTGAATTCGCCTTGTCTTAACCTAGGAATTAATAGCTGACAAAATAAGAAACCATCAACCCTGCGAATGCTTTACAATAAATAAAATTGGCGATACTTATGACATCAATGGGTGATTGTGTGGCCTTTCAATTAGGTGGTTAGGTGCTCCAATAAAGTCAATATATTCTCCAATAATACAGCCAATAAAATCTTAAATGCAGCCATTAAAATCTTGAATACAGCCAATAAAATCTTGAATACAGCCAATAAAATCTTGAATACAGCCAATAACTAAAATATTAGGAACAGCTTGTATTAGAGACACATCAAAAGGGGTTTAACTTTATTGCCATTTTATAAAATTACAATGAAACAAATAGCAGATGGCAAGAATAAAATAAAAATATAATTAATATTGAACTTGACTAAATTTTGTTAAGATTCATACTTTACAAAAGTGTAAAACGCGGTTTAAAAGAAGTAAGATTATGAATATTGAGAATGCTATCAGAAATATAGAATATGGATTACAATAAAAGTACTCACCTTAAGAGGATTCTGCAGACCATAAAATGAAGCTTATAATAATTTTGCATTCTTTTATAAATTTCAAAACAGGCAAAAATTATATTCCCACTACGTGAGGAAAGTTAATTAACAGAAAGTAGGGAGACTAAAATGAAGTTTGCACAGATGACATAGGACGTATGCTTATGATGAAATTAGCTCTTTTGTCAACATAGAGCAGAATATTTAGTCTATCGGACAGAAAGAGAGAGGGCGAATATTTATTCTACGGAACAGAAAGAGAAAAAAAAAAAGAAAGACAGAGGGACTTTATGAAGAAATAATAGTAAAAAACGAAGTTAAAGGCAAAGGAATTAATAAATTGATAAAGAAATTAAAATAAAATAATTATTTAAATATAAATTAATAAAGATGTGACGTTTATAACGTTACACAACTTTAAAAAAAAATTATAGCAGCAAGAAACAAGATTAAATAGTACAGTAAAACAAATTGGACGTACCTACTGTATTTTTCTAGTAATCGATATATATATTATAATAACGGATTTATTACGGCTGTCGCCGTTTCTCCGCCCCCAATTTTCATCTTTTTCTGTCATATGCAGTTGCCTCTTCTAAGTCTCTTTGCCATTGCTTCATCAATATCGTTGCGCCAACTTCTCCGTGGTCATCCTCCCTTTCTTTTTTCAGGAGGGATCCATTCCAGTACTCTTCTAGGCCATCTGTACTCTGGCATTCTTTTAACATGTCCGAACCAGATTAATTGTTTTCTTTCTATGTCATCATTGATATTTCGCTTCACTTTCATTTCGTTTCTAACTCTCTCCAGTTTCGATCTACCGCAGCTTCGTCTCAGATAATCCATTTCTGCCGTCATAAGTTTGTTTCTATTAGCTTTAGTGACGTCCCATACTTCCGAACCGTAAAGTGTAATACTTTGGTCTATACTACCGTAAATGTGTTTTTTGGTTTCTCGTCGAATTGTTTTTTGCCAAAGAAGAGAGTTTAATCACGGGTCGTTGCTCTGCCCTTGTTTATTCTTTCCCTAATTTCATCTGCGCTATTTCCCTTCTTGTTGAAAATGACCCCCAAATATTTGCAGGCCTTTGATTTTGTCGTCTTCCAAGACTAGGTCACATATTTCATCTGTTCCCACTGAGAGATATTCACATTTTGTCATATTCATGTTTAGACCTGCCACCTCATATTCTTCTTGCAGTTTTCTTACCATATAGCTAAGATCGTAGCTATCTTCGATCTAGTAATCTAGTAATCAATATCCGCCAGAAATTAAAAGCTTTTAATTTATCAGAATGATTCCATTGCGTGAAACAAGAAACAGAGACAAAACTCAGATAATTTTATAAACAATTTAAAAAAGATAATTAAACTGAAAGCATGGGAAAGGAAATTGGATCTTCTTCTGGATCCTTTAGTGCCGAGAACGATATTAAAATTTTGTCACTACACAAGAAAAGGGTGCGTCTTGATGACAAAGTGGATCTATATCTAGCAGAAAAACAAAAAAATGTGAACATTAGCGAAAATAGCAGCGGGACGGGAGAAACGAAAAAGTGTGAGACACGGGACAGTACAAGAGCTTGCTCCGCGTCTCGCTGTCCCGCGTAAATGCCTAACGAGCATAGACTTTTCGAGACAAATCCAGGCATGCTTTGTTTCTTTAAGATAACATTTTATGACGCTAACCTTAAGACAGATGTTAATAAAATAGAGATTTATGTATTCCACCTGCATAATACAGGAGCTGGAAGATAGATAAATGAAGCACGACGTGGGAATATGCGAGTATTACAACTATCTGATTGACTAACTTCATTAGTAAACTGACTGACTCTCAAATGGTAAAGGTTGATAATCTTACCACAATTAAACATACTTATAACTATTTTATTAGGAGATTTAAGGACATCTCCCAATGGGAATTAGAGAAGAAAATTTAAATATATCATACTTAAAGCTCCTTTTTTTACTGTTATCACACAAAATGAATACGGTTAATTATTGTCACATGGACCGTTGCAGGAATATACGCATAAACCCCAACTGGAAATGGCTGACACAATCTATATGATTTGCATTGCTCTTTACGCCATTTTAACTGTTTAATGAACGAACATTTCAATTAAAATTTAAATTAATTCGTTTAAATTAACTGCCTGAGTGCGGCCGGCGCATGGAAATGATAATATTCCACTGGAAATATCGCCAGAACCATAACACCACCAATTAACAATTTGTTATTTTACCTCACGCCGGCGATTGTTTTGAATTAAAAGTCTTAACAAACAATATAATTTACAACATTTCTACTATTGGCCATAACAAAATCATGTAACTGTATGCAAAATGCACATTGTATGTAATAGGTTAATTAGCTGATGTAAAAGTGATATACAATATCACATTAGATTATTTGTTAATTAAATAATGATTAATTAAAATGCAATAGAAATTTTTGAAAAAATTGTTTTGATTTATTTTTACAAGTATAGGGTTTAATCTTAAAAGCATATATACAGTGAAAGTTGGGAAAAACAATGTATTTTATGAATATTTTATTTTCTTTCTTTATTTGGTGAGGTATTTGGAGTGATACGAAAGTTCAAAGTTTTATGTCTGAAGGAGACCCACTCTCCCCTACCCCATGATCTTAAGTTTTGCCGATTAACCGTTTTATGCAAACAAAAGGTTGCTAAAAGAATTTTAGCAAGACAAATGAATACCCCAAAACGATAACTCCGTAAAATCCAAAAAGGTAATTTTGCAGGAGACGATAAAAACGATGAGTTTGAAATTGTTTGTTCGGTATTTAAACTCCATGGATTTGTAGGTTCTTTCTAGTCACCATTTGAACTACATTTTTGAAAATTCGTAAAGGGTCCTGTAAAGGTACAATGTTTGGGCAAATTTTTTAACAAAAAATACAAATCCCATTCTTTAACATGGCGTCAATGAGGTTCCTTAATTAGTATAATCAAATTAGCTGTGCATTAACAAAAAACATGGCTAACTTTGGCCTAAATTAGCTCTAATAAGCCCTAATAATGTTATTCACCATTATTTATAACTCTCCCCCGAGAAGGTGTATACTTCTTACCTACCTGTCGGCGAGGATCCACAAGCCACAAGGACAGCCTGTGCTGACCGAAAGAGAGTTACATTTAGCAGAACTTTCAGATTTTATATATTTTTATATAAGTGTATACCAAATAGCTGCTTTGTGTTACACTTTAGGTTAAAATAAAAACAGATTCGGAAAGTGAAACAAATTCTGCAGTGCCCTATTTCAAAAAAAAATGTACGTTTATTTTAACCAACAATATCTGAAAAAAAAAATTTAAACAATTTGTTAATTTACAACTAAATAGTGCACTAGAACTTTTTAAGCACTTTCATATAAAAAAAGAATCATCTTAATATCTGCCATACTTTTTGCGTTATTTGATATAAACTTTTACATTAGAATTTAGCTATGCCCAGAATCGCGAGGAACGGCCTTAACGATACTGGTTTTAATTTTACCTACTCATTGTTATTTAAATGCTTATTCGTTTCGAGGCGTTCCTAGTGTTCTTATTTTTGTTTAATAATATTTATTTTCTTCTTTTTCTAGTTCTATAACCGTTATCGATCTTTGGATATCATATTCCTGTTGTGACTTTATTGAAAGCAGCTCGGAATAACGATGTAGTTGTTTTTCTATACCCTTTAGTTAGATTTTTAAGCCATGATGTTCTTCTTCTACCATGACCACAGTTACCTTGAACCTTTCCGTAAATGATTATATTTTTTAGGGTGTCTTATAATGTGACCAAAGTATTCCAGCTTGTGTCTCTTTATTATATTGACCAGTTGTGTTGTTTGGTTTATTATTATATTGGAAAAACAATAAATAATAGACGGATATACCTAGTTCTCATTATATATTACAAAACATCAAGGTATTACATAAGATTTGTACTAAATTTTGTTTGTCCATCTCTGCTGTCGGATAAATCGGTTTCACTTTCCTACTGCTGTTGATCTTGTGATTCCAAACCATCATAAAATCCTTGATATATTACAGGGATAAAATCCTTAAGTTACCTAACTTTTGTAGTTTTTTTTTGGATTTACCTGAAGGTTCGCAGTGTAGAGTTTAGCTACATTCCATTCCAAACCACAAAACTCTGATTTTTTTAATCCTCGTATTTAAAAATTTGTATTTTACTGTAAAGCCTTAAATGGTTTAAAAAAGGGTTGGAAATATAAACGAAAGTCCCCTATCATCCTTTGAATGACATTAACAATAGCAAACGCTTTTAATACCCTCTCCACTTTTGAACAACTACCACTTTTCCGGTAAGTAAAGGTATGTGACTTTGCGTTTTCCCTTTCATATACATATATATTCAGAGATTCTACAGTATTCACTGCCTTCCCTCGGTTAACCGTTTCCATCTCTCTGTTGTCATAACTTGCTTATTTTAAATAGAACAACCTGTATATTAATTAGTTTTTATATTCCTCAGATCATTTAAACATTATTTGATCACAATGTCTTATACCTATCTTGAACTGTTCGGAATTATTGAGTAAATGCAAACATTCACATTTAGAAAAGAAAATTATTTATTTGTCGAAAGTCGCTACCACTGTCTTAATACTTTTTGCCCATTTAGGTCCTGGTAATCATAAAGTAAGCAAAAACTATTTACGCATTCCTTTTTATTGATAGGTTTAAAAAAATTACTTTCGCTTAAAACGCCAATGTTTTATTTTTACAGGACAGAAGTAGTTGTCAGTATATAGTCATTTGAAATTTATTAACCGCAAGCCAGAAAAATGGTTCGTTTAACAGAAATTCACAAAATTACAATTATACAGATGATTGGCTATGGATATAAGACACAAACGCAAATGGAAGTAGCTCGTTTATTTCACGAAGCATTTCCTGATATGCCGCACATAAAGGATAATTAGTAAAATAGGGAAGAAATTCCATAAGCTGGGCCATGCTAGAAAGGTAAAAAAAGATGCTGTCAATGCAATAAGTGCAGATAACAAATTGGCTGTTATGCTTGAGTTTGAGGAACACCCACATACATCTGTTCGAAAAGCAGCTCCAGTACTCGATATTAGCTATTCATCGGTTATTCAAATATTACAAGAAAACAAAATGCATCTCTATAAAATTATACACACTCAGGAGCTCATGGAAAATGATTTTGACAGGAGAACGTATTTTTGTGAACAAATGATGGCAATGTTAAACAGCAACGTGATCCAATTAGAACATGTTTTGTTTTCTGGTGAGTATACCTTTACTCTTCACTGTCATGCTAATCGGCAAAATTGCCGGTATTGGTCCAGGGAAAATCCTCACTGGATGAGAGAAGGCAATATTTAATATCCTAAGAAGATTAACGCGTGGGTAGGAATTATTGAAGATCAGATTATAGGTCCGTTTTTCTTAGATGGCAATTTGAATGGCGACAATTGTTTAGCATTGCTCCAAAATAATATAGTGCCAACGTTTACCAACTACTCTGAGATAGCGCGT
>NW_027312041.1:0-60839 GCF_040954645.1 Diabrotica undecimpunctata
CGCGCTATCTCAGAGTTGCGAATTTATAAGCATTAGCTGTAGTATATGAATAAAAATTTTGACTGGCCATCTAATAGTTTTTCGCTCACACGGATAATAAGACAACATTTGGTCCTGTTTATCTATGCCCGACATAAATTTATTATATTGTACTATTGGCTGAGGTTTCGTTTTAGTTCGGCCCCTTCGATCTGTCACTTCAACCATTTCATTGTCATATTGTGATGAAATATAGCATACGTCTCTCTTATCCCTCCATTTCCCTATAATTATTCCATTTGCATATTTTGCGATAGTATCTCCTACCTTGAGCTTGCAGTCTGTTACATCTTTGGGAGAATTTTTTCTGCCAACACGCAGAGTACCGGTACAATAAGTTCCATTATCGAGTAATGTTTTAGCAAGGCCATAACTGTTATAGAAGTTGTCCATGTACAAAGAATGTCCCACATTTAGTTTTCCACTCAATAACTTCATCACAACCACGGCTATCTCAGAGTCCCCCCGTTTCGTCCATCATACCGGTATACACAAGAAATCGTAAAATACATCCATTGGGAGTTGTTAACATATATAACTTTATGCCAAATTTGTGCGTTTATTTTTGATATATTGGCGAAATACTAACCTTCCTCGCCATAGAATCATCGATTCGTCCAGACTTAGTTCACGACCAGGATAATAAATTTCGTCCATCCTTTCATTAAAAAACGTAATTAGGGGACGAACTTTGTAAAGCCTATCAACAGACTTGTCTTCATTTACCTTTGGGTTTCTTGCGAAAGATGAAGACATCTTTGAATTAGTAAAAATCTATTTCTACTCATATTTTTCGAAAATGCCGCCAAATTGAACAAATCGTCTTGTTTCCAGTAATCCACCACACGATTGAGTCTAATTGTTCCCATATGTAAAACAAGTCCAATAAAAACTAAAAATTCTTCATTTGTCAGCTCTTTCCACTCCGTTATTCTGGAGTTTTGTTTTATTTTAGGGCCCAGAAAAAATTTCAATGGCATATTCATTTATTTCAGACACTATGTAGTCAATGAATTTGTCCGTCAACAAATGTCTGAAGTAATCAATTGGCTGGTTACCAGGAACAGGAATAAGCATTTGTTCTCGTTTGATAAACGGAAAGAGCTTCATCGAATCAAAAGTATTCTGCCAATTAACTGTGTTCTGTCCAACATTACTGTGTAATAGACTAGCTGTTTTTGTGTTTGTAAAACTTGGCAATGTCACTTGCTCTTCAATCTCGGATTCATCACTTTCACTACCTCCAACAAAATCACTACCATCATCGGAATCATCTATGTAATCATCAGAAGAACACTCGTTTTCTAAGTAATAAAGCAATTCAGTTTCGGTCAGAGGCTTTCTTGACAATTTCCCTCTTTTAGGCTTAGATGGACCAGCAACACAGTCATCCATATTCACGTCACACGTACAGCAATGTAGCAAAAATATCGCGGAACCAACAAAATTATAGGCAAAAACAAAGTCTTAAGTACGTGCCGACACAATATCAACAGTTAAACTGCGAAGCCGGCTGAAATAATTTACTTAAAAGATAGTGTTGCTGGTCACGCCTAGTGGCGTGATCGGCATGTGGTACGTGGTTGTCAATCACGCCTAGGGGGCGTGATCGGCAATGAAAGTGTTAAGATCACCATTTACCCTACAGTGATTGATCTGTCAACAAAGAACAAAGCATGCGAAGTCAATCCAAAATATCATATATTATAATATTATGACGTCACTGGTTAGCCAGCCAACAGGTGAAGACATTTAGGACCGTAATGAAAAAGATTCTATGAATCAATTTCAGTTTGAAAATTTTATCAAACAAGTTCATCAAAAAGAACAATTACTTAATTATGTAAAAGTGATATTGACAAATAATTAATAAAATGTAAGTTGATAAATCTTAGTTAAGGAAGGAATAATTTATTTTATTTTATTTTTATTTAAATTTCTTATATGAAAATGTGATAAAGAAAACACCAATGTGGGACAAAATTTAAGTAAACAACATATCAAGCCTAATTCTGCAAAATTAATGCATGATAAATTTGGCTCAAATTACTAATGTCGGTTCGCTTATTAAGGGTATTAGGATGTCTTAATATTGAACACATTTCTAAAAACTGTCTTTTAACGAGATTGCGTTCAGTGCCAAGAATTTTAACTTCATTAAAGTTTAATTCGTGCTTAGTGTTAATAGCATGTTGGGCAAGAGCACAAGTATGCTTAGATAAATTAATATCGCTGCGGTGTGTCGTAAGACGCCCTCTCAGTGATCTCCCTGTCTGACCGATGTAACATGAGTCACACTCAGCACAAGGTATATGATATAATATATCATATATATATATATATATAAAAAACTATTTATGAAGGTTAAAAAAAAGTAACATAAAAAATAATTTTATTTATTAACATATCTAACAAATTAAGGATAAAGCTACAAAACAAAAACTTAAATCTACAAAGAATTGAAATATAAAAAAAAACAAAACATGGATATAAAAATTTAAAAATATATAAAAAGCTACATAACAAATTTTTAGTCTAGAAAAGTTTAACTAAAAAAGTAAACATTCAACTAGTTTGAAAAAAAACAAACATTACAACACAATTATGTTCTATTAAAATGTTCTGCTATAGTTTTCAATGATTCAGCGATACTTTGAATATTTGTGTCGATCCGGGACAGAATATTCAAAGTATCCCTGTTCATATCTATCAACTCTCTCGACAATCTTAAATTTGAATTGTCTCTAATACATTCTCGACGCCTACGTTTAGGTGACACAGTTTCTGTATCATTCTTTGTTTTGTTTGTATAGCTACGATCATTTGATTCACACATTTCTTCTACAATAAGTTCACTGTTTATGTTGACTTCAGGATGCACTCCCAGTTCTGCAACACCAGTGTCACCTTCTACAGCAACATTACCCATTACAGCAAGCAATCTTTTCTCTACATCACTTAGAGGTAATGCTGTAGAAGGCCCACCCCCAGTACCTTCATACTGCAAACGCAATTTTGCTGCTTTGGCCTTGGTTTTCGATTTCCAATCAGTCAATTCCTAAAAATATCACACAATATTTAGAATAATTTTAAAATAAACAGATATCACCAACTTACTCTCCTCCATTCGGCTGTAGTTTTTTCTCCAAAACCCAAACCATTCAGACGATTGGCAATAGTTTGCCACATGGCGTGACCTTTGGATTTGCCAGCGGCCCCGTTATAAATTTATTTGTAATTATTTCGGAGTTTTTTTCCACCATACTAACCAATAACTCCGAGTGGTCTGCTCTCACTTTCAGTTTATTCATTTTATTTTTAAAGAAATTTTTTTATCAATTTTAATTATTGGTTGTTATACGATAACGATATACGATGCGATGTTTACATATAACAAATCTCTAACTCTAACCTACATTTTTAACGCTTTTACCGTTTAGTTGTATCTAAGGAATAAAACACTCTATGCACAAGGCCACGTCACACTTAATAATACACATTGTGGTACTTCTTTTCTGAACACCCCTTTTACTGCATTCATTACAACGGTGCGAAGTTATCTTCTGTGGTAAGTGGTCTTCATACTACCACAGAGGTCCACGTTTCTTTCTGCTAGTGAATTTACTCATTAATTGGTCGGCTATTGTACTTCTAAAGTGCAAATGACTGATCGGTTTTTTTTTTTCGAGGACATTTTACCTTTACTCTTTCTTTATACAGAACAAAGGAATTTACAATCGAAGCATTTATAAAGTAGTAAAAAAGCTTCATCCACCATCGTCCACTTTTCTATGTAATACTGTAGGCTGCTGTTCTTTGGTCGAAACGATCAACATCCATGAATTTATTATATTCTACAATTGATACTACATTATCTTTTCCGCCAGCATATTAATCTGTTGAACTTGTCCATTTTCACTGGCTAAGTTCATATTACAATGCCAGACTAGAGTCAAGCTCAACAGGGTCTTCTTTCCCCGCTGATTTTTCCAAGCCCGTTCCCTTGGCAGTGGTTTCGCTAGATAGTGGGTAGGGACAGTGGGAATCTCGTTAATCCATTCATGCGCGTCACTAATTAGATGACGAGGCATTTGGCTATCAGAGTGGAGCCATAACCTCTTTTATTATGCAGGCCGGGCGATGCCCGGTTGGGTGGCTACGTTCATCACGCAGCCAAACCCCCGTCATCCGAAAACCGACCCTCTCCTGCTGGTCTGTTCCTCCCCGTTCCGATCCAGGAAGTAACAGACCAGCAGAGTATGGCCCGATGTTTGGCCAGAATTATCTAACGAGCCGACCGTCCCCCCTGTCGTATGAACCAACGCCACACGGTAAAGTGGGCTTGGAAAAATGATAGCCAGCAGCCAATACGGGCTGCTAAAAAGTTTAAAAATAGTAAATAGTAAAAAAATCTAAAATAGTAGAAAAGGACGACACAGACCTAAAGGACGATACAGAACATTTACGCTGTCAAGTTGATAAAACCCTAACTAGACGAACGTAGGGCCCACGATAGGAAGAAGCCGATATGTGATATTCGAAGCGTAATTATCATAAGTTATTCATGTTAGGACCTCATGAAATAACTATGAATATGGATGCCACCCATGATTGCCTTTGTGATAAGGTTGCGGACGTCAAACCTTGAAAGGTTAAAAATTCTCAGGACACGAGAATTTGATTGACACCAAGTTCCGCGAGCACCAACGATTAGAGGTGCCATGCAAATTTGTTTCCCTGGATATCGGGTCTGCATGGTCTGAAGGAATCGAGGCTCTGTGTACAGTGCTGTTTATTCGCAGCAGCTGTACTTAGGGTCAGGACCCTCCCAGCTGACGGCAAGGTCTACGACAATTACCTGCTCATCAAGATGTGCGACAAGGTCAGGTATCTTCAGAGTCCCATCTGCGCATCTGATACGCGGCTCAACCTCGCAAGTCCACCCTTTCTTTTCCACTGCCTTTCGCAAACACGTAACGAGCGGTCATGTCTCTTTATGCGATTCCAGTGTGATGCGGGGCATTTTTGAAGTACATGACTTAGGCTCTCGTTACGTTCGCATCCCTTTCGGCACCGTCTTTCGTGAGGTGGATTTGAAGGGATGCCTCTCGTTGGTAAGAGATTTCCTCGCAGTTGAATAGCCTTAACGAAGTCTCTCCCCGACCAGTAGGGCGGTGGATTGCTTATCCAGGCTGAGCTTTCGGAGTGTGAAGAGCCCTGGCGAAGCCCGTTACCACTATAGCCGTCCTCAAGCTTCTGACTCAATTCACGTGCGATGTATGCTGAATTGCTGCCGATGTTGCTGTCCATTTAAGGATTTTCTCCCAGAGACGGGACATATATGGTAGACTGAGGGTTATGTACGACGTATCAGTAGCTGAGGATCTCAGTTTCGTCAGTCTCCGTCTCATAATAGCCGGGACGTGCATGGCCATAGCCATGACGCTCAGGCCACCCTCTTTGGTGGGAGCATGAATATAGGCATGAGCGCACGTACGATTGAGGGACAGAAACTTCCGAACGGCTATACGGACAGACCTGTCAAAGCCCTTCAACGCTTTCATAGTGATGGTGGGACTCTGCAACTTATCGATGTATCTCGGGAGCAAGTAGGTCTTCAGAACCAGCAGCTTTTGTGCTGGTTTCAGCCCCGCTCGCTGTATGCGATCGAGCTGTGTCTGCAGCTCGCTGAAGGCCACCCTGGTCTGTCCTAAGGCATTATACCTTCGGCCTAGGTATCCAACCAGCTCACTCGGTTGCAGCTGCCGAATCCTGTCGTTACCGACGGAAAAGAGGGAGCGAGGTTACGCAGTAAGAGAGCTTATTACCACGGTTAACATTAACCGTAATAGCGGCACTCTTACCAGCGTTTATCGACATCCCTCTTTTCTCAAAGAATTCGACGGCTGTCCGAAGCTGTTTGGTACCATCCTTGGCTGATTCGGATAGCAGGATTAAATCATCGGCGTAACCCAACACCGAGATCTTCCTGCCATCTGCAATAGGAAGGCCAGGCCCGCCCTGCCTCGAGCTTGCATATCAGCTCGTCGACCACCATATTGAAGAGGTAGGGCGACAAGGGATCTCCCTGTTTGACGCCTCTACACATCTCGATGGAGTTCGTGAACTTGCTCCCCGACAGCGACCCTCGTACGGCAATTCAGGTACGAGTCCGCCACATACCGCTTAAATGTAGCGTCTAACCCGAAGCGAGTCATAGCCCGTTCAATTGATCGTTCGAGTTCGAGTGAAACCGTGTCGAAAGCTTTTCGTAGATCGATGGATATAATATTATATGGACGAAGGCCTCTTCTTCGTTCTTTGATTACCGCTTGAAGAGTCAGATTGTTTAATAGGACGCCATCTACCTGCCGAAAGCCTCTCTGAAGCTCGTGGAAATCTAGCACCGCAAGCCTCTTCCCAAGCAAGCGATGCAACACCCTGACCCAAAACCGAAGAAATGGTTATCGGACGCCAGTTACCTACCTCCGATGGATCGCCGCCCTTTGGTATCAAGTGTGGTCCTGCAATCCCTCAATACTTCTGGGGTGACTCCATAATGGAGCATGGTATTATAGACTAGAACCAATTTCTGAATGGGTACCTAACGCAGCTCTCTGATCTTAAGTAGGTCAGGACCTGCTGCATTAGACTTCATGGTTTGTAAGGCCCCGAGGATTTCCGCTTCTGTTACAGCATAGCTGATCAGTAGCGGGTCCTTCTGATCAGAAATTGGTTCATCGTCTGTTGCGATCTTGATGAAAAGATCTTCCGATATTCCCTTTCCACTGCCTTGATCTGTGGGTGCACATCGCTGCCAAAGAGAGGCTTGTCATCTATGATCGCCCGAGCCAGAGCGGATCTATCGGTATGGTATCGTGTTTGGGTCAAACGGTATAGTTGAGCCCTTTGATGTCGCCTATTTTCAATAGCCGGGGCGTTAGAAGCTTTCGATTTGCGTGAATTTGGCTGCACTTGTTGTTTCCTACCCGCTTCCCGGCACTCGCAGTTATACTGACGGTGATATACTCATTTAACAATAACCTGACTCCCTCTCGATGTCGCTCAGCGTTTGCGTATTGAGTATATCTGAAAATCGCTTGCTCTTCATTCGACCATCCGGTCTTGGTGTTATAATACTCTCTCATGTAAGAGGCAATCGTCTCACGGTTTCGCAACGGAACGGCTCGTCAACTTCGGGGTTCGGCACATCAGCGGACAGTGGGGTGTCGCTGCTCCGACCGGCGTTGTTGAGCCCGGGGGACGAGAGGGTGTCCGATTCACCCTGAGCGGATATCCTCACCGGCGACGGTTCTCCTTCCGAAGAGGCATAGTTGGCGAAAGTCTCGTGTTGGAAGGTCCAGCGACGGGACTCGGGGACCGATTCCTACGTCGCTCTTTCTCCCCTGAGACTGTCGAGGAACTCCTTGTATTCGGTCTTCTTACGCGCGGACCGGATCTGTTCCTTCGTATTATCAGAATACGAAGGAACGACGAGGATGAGATCCTCGTCGGTGAATATGACCCGCCGACCCGGGATTCTCGTACTTCCTCTCGAGATCCCCGTTGTACTCATCAGAATGAGCTCGGCGCATGTGTTGGCGCACCCCAGCAAAAGACTTGAATGCGCGCCCACATATGCCGCAGACGTCGTCGTCCAGCTTGTCTGGGTCCTCGGCAGCGTAGCCTCCGTATGTGAATATCCATACCGGCCTGCGTGGCGAAGTTGGTACCACAGACACAGACGACCATCTCGTTCGATGGTTTGAGAGTAACTGGACGAGTAGGAAATAAAACTTACTCGCCTCTTAGATATTTGGGACCTACGTTACTCTAAAACTAAAGCTTCCAGGAAACTGGAAGGGTGTGTAGCCTTATAGGAGTTCGAAAAATCCGACTGGCTAGTAACTACACAGGTGCGCGGACTCAAGGGTCTGAAAACGACCGAAAGCTCGAATATGGCGCACACTACCAATCGGACACACCCTGTACAATCAGCAATCACTATTCGCAAATCGGAGTACGTGCTCTAAAAAGTGCCCGTATTTCCGATTCAACGAATATGGATTCCCAGCTCTACCAACGAGGAGGTTTGTACTAGGACGATTTTTGTGGTAAAGGTGAACACGACGTTCACCCAAACGCAATATAACTGAAGAGCCGCTTGAGGAGATTTGGAAGACTCTTCCGCACACTACTTCAGCCAATTACGTCTGGGCGAACGACGGGCCAAGCAAAAACCACAATTGCAGAGCCGATTAAGGGAGTCATAGTTACTCCCGCCGTTTACCAGCGCTTGCTTGAATTTCTTTGAACATTCAGAGCACTGGGCAGAAATCACATTGCACACTGTCACAGCCTTTTTACTAACGGTCTCTCCATTTGGTAACAGAAATTTTGTTGCATGTTACAAAGTCAATCTCCCCCATTGATATTGTTTTGTCCAATTTTAATGATTGTTTTGGGGAAAAATCTTCGATCGGCACGAATAGTTCCACCTCCAAATAATCCCCTTTCCTGAAGCATCTACATCAGGGATATTGTAAAAAACTGTCAAAATACAGACAATAACCCTTGTTGTATAATGGTTGTGCCAATATTAGAACTGCCCGTTCACCTAATGTATTTTCGCTAGCAGTTTGTTCTTCTTAATATACATCAAATGTGTATAAATAACCTTTGACGGAACAAGCTAATGTCCAAATTTTTAATCCCTTTCTTTACGGGTTTCATCGGCTTATATTGTTTGAGAGTTGTTCTACCTTTAAACGGAACCATACTTTTATTTATGGAAACTTGGTCCGTTGGGTGTGAATGCATTTGAAAAAACTTCACTGAAGTGATTTAACGTTGGTCTAACTTTATAGTTTGTCTAATTGGTCAGTCTCCCCGTGCTGGCATCGGTGTGTTATCATTTAAATGAATAAATCTTAATATTTTAATAAACCGCTTTACAGAAAACACTGGAGCTGTCCTTAAATTGCGAAAATTTGGGTCTTTAGACTAATATTTTCGTAACTGTGGTTCAGTGTTAAAATCCATTATTATGAGGATTCTAGGGATTGCAAAAAAATATGAACATCACGTTTACCATTAATTTATCAAAAAGACAAAGTTTCTTCTTCGCTTTCCAGAAGAGTACCCAGCTGAGTAGTTCGGATCGGCAGGGTAACAGCATTCGCAATGTTTCAGACAAAACTAGGGTCAGTGCACCAGTGAATGGACAAATAAGGGTATCCTGGAGTTTGGGTCATGAAATAAGCTTGGCGATTTTGATATATATGGCTAAAAATGCATACGTAGGTAGATTAAACTATTTTAAATCTTAAAAAAGTCAACAAAAGTTAATTCAGTGAATCTTAATATGTAATTTTCCAAGTATTTTATTAAAATTGCATAAAACTCCAGTAAGTGAACAGGTGTCTCTAATTACTGAACGATAGTAAGCCAGTGAATGACATATGAGTTTTATTGTCAAAATAGTAATTCTTATAATATCTATATCATGAGGTAGATATTAGTTTAGGTCAGACATAAATTAAAAATTTGCAATACTTATAATAATATAGTAAAGTCAACAACATATCTAACAGTTTCTATTCTAAAAGAATAGATATTAACATAAAAATAGAACGATGTTACAAATAACATAATACCTACTCTTTGATAGTCAGTCATCAAGAAAATAAAAATTACAAATTGTAAACATAAAAATAGCCATCAGAACCACCAACGCTAGGCTCTGGAATTTTCTTCACAATATTCTGATACTTATACCATATCTCATCTGTAACATTCGGCCATCTCCATTTGTGTTTCTTGCCTAGCTCTTGCTTCATAGTACTTACTTCATATTCTTCGTTCTCAATGGCTGTTACCAACCCAGGGTATTTTTTGTTTTGGTATTTGACTAACACGTAGTCCCCTTTGCCTATTTTAACAACTTCCTTTTTAAGTATTTTTAAGGGTTTTTCTTCCTTGACGCTTTCATCCGTTGTCCCAAAGCGCTTTCTTTTCGGTTTTGTTATTTCTATCTCTCACATCGCTAATGATATTTCTGATAGTTTTCTTCAGTTTTTTGTTAGAATCAATTTTCACTTTTGCGTCCTTCATTTTCATTTCCCTTTTCATTTTCTTCTCTTTAATTTCATTTTCTTTCTCTATCCTCTTCTGCTCTTTTTCGTATGGTACTCCACCCACTTGTTTGAAGTAATTGCAAAAGGAAATTTAGGCTGCACAGTCCTACGTTTCTTCAGTTGACCCTCTTGTTTTGGCCAATGCAAATGTTTTTTCCACAAATCATTTATATTGCTTCCTTTTTTATCGCCAATTACGTTTGATATAATATTAATTTTTTTCTCGCTGTGAAATTGGTTTTCTTCTCAAATGCTTCTTCGGTTTGAGAAATATCAAAATCCTTACTTAAAATCAGGACATTCTCAATAATCATTTCAAGTATTTCTTCACATATTAGTTTGCTTTCAATTCTGCCAATATAGGCGTCATTGACTGTATCTAGGATGAAATCATCATGTATTATCAGGTTATGGTTAATTTCAGTCTCTTTTTTGTTTAAAACGTTGTTCATTTTATCATTGGTATTACAGTTCACGTCAGTTTCGTTAGCAGTTTCAACCAAGGGATCTGTTAAGTATAATATATCATCAATTTGTACAGGTAAACTATTTATAAAGGTTTCGGAGAATACATCTATTGATTCATGGTAACTGTCATTTAAATTAGTAAATGTTTCCATTACAGGGGTATGTTCCTGTATATCTTCTGATGGATTCTTAATTTTTGCGCATACATCTTCAGCAGCTTGAATTTTACAAAATTTCCAAAAGCGATACATTTCGGCATCATTCTCGTTATCTTCTCGTTATCTTTCGAATTAAATTTCTTATTAAACCTCAATTATTTTGACTTGGTCCAAAAACTGTTCTACAACTTTTAAGCTCGATTGATACTCCTCGGGTGTCAATATATTGCATAAGTTGCATATAATAGTGGAGAGTGGTCCTCAGTGAGACAGTTTTTAGTCATTGGAGATTTTTTCACAACTCTTTCTATTTATATTGAAAATAAACAAATAATCCTGTAAATTGGTCTTTATTTTACAAAAAAACACAACAGAAATATATTTTGAACTTGAAACATAAGTCGTAAAAAAAATTCTTTTTGACGTTGCAAAGTGTCTCACTGTGTCCCACGGTGGTCCACACTGAGACGCACAGTGGTCCACAACGAGACATCGTTCATTGAACATGTAGTGCGCCAAAATTCACTTCGAACTGAACACAATTATTTTGCCTCTTTGTTTTTCCATATAACACTGGTACAGGGCCTCTTTGTTTTTCCATATAACACTGGTACAGGTAAAATCATCACTATATCTTGCGATAAAACACTAGCAACTTCAGGAAAATTTGGATAAAAGAACTTGTTCGATTTATTTTTTCTTCTCAGATAATTGATCTCATATTCGAAATCATCGGAAATGGGGGATGTATCGGCTTCGGTACCCGAAGTGGAGTTGAGGTTACACATTCTTGCACATTACTTACTGGTTTTACATCAAAATCATCTTCATTTGTTACATCACTGAGAATAAGGTCAGTGTCTGAGTCTCTGAATAATTTGAATCATCTTCATCGGTTGAGTCACAATTGTCCCTTTAGTGTCGGTTTTGGATGGATTTACAAGTCGTAGCAATAACAAGTTGGCCATGTTCCATCACTTCTCCTTCAATACACTCTACACCTCTTCCAGCAGGAACATTAACTTTCTTTTTCCTTATTTTTCTTGAAGGCTGGGTTTGCTTTCTCCTACTTTCTTCCAAATAGGTCTGCAATGTCTGAACCCACTCCAGACTGTTAGTGAATCATTATCAGACTGAAGGATTTTCATTGCAGAAGGAAGTCTCTTGATCACTTGATTCCTATCGAGAGGAAAAATTCCTGCTCCTCTAAAACCACTCATAATATTTTTGGAAATATTTTCAACACCAATATTGTCGAGGCATTTCTTTAGTAACCGTGGAAACTTATCCTTTGGAATGGTACCTCGGTTTTCGCTCTTCCACTCATCAAGAGTTTCATGCCACTTCATCTTCAAAGGCCGAAAAAAGGCCACATCGAGAGGTTGTGTTAACCCAGTACTATTAGCAGGGAGGAGAACAAATTTGATGTTCCTTTCTTTGCATTCTTCAATAATCCAAGGTGATATATGACTTGACAGGTTATCGCCAATCATTACTTTAATCAAATCATTGCGCAATTTCCTAAAATAAGGGAGAGCGACAGTGCGAAACCAGTCTTCAAATATTTCTAGATTAAACCAACCACTTTTGGATCGGTTATAAATTGTACCCTTAGGACCATTCTCCGTCCAAATGTTGTATAGATTTTCAGACTTGTAAACTATATAAAGTGGTAACATCGTTCCATCAGCAGTACCACTGAACATCACAGATGTGCTTGACTTACTGGTGTCAATAATTCTCTCAGGGTGTCTGCACCCTCGTCTAACTACAACCTTTTTCTTTCCTGGATCATCTGTGATGTTCGTCTCATCGTAGTTTAGAATTAGGTTTGCATCAACACCATCCAGAGTTACCTGGAGTTCATCAAAGTAATCATTTATAATATTTTCATCAATTATTGTCCTCGATCGCTTAACGATTTGGCAAAATTTATTTGCAAGAATTTGCTTATGCCTTTGCAAAAATGAAATTACAAATTCTTTACCAGGAAGGTTATTTTTGAATATTTTTACTGTCCTACCTGAACTATCAAGAAAACACTTAACGATCAGTCTAATATCATGAATTGCTAAGGGAAAGCCCGAGTCACCAGCCATGCACAAACATGTGTGCTAATTTAATTTGATCTTCCTCTGAGAGTTTGGCAAATGGTTTTCCAACCTGTCCTCTGTTTTGGCCACGAACCGCTCTGTTAATTGTTGATATACCAAATTTTGCAGATGCTTTTCGCATCGACAACCCATTATTTACTACTTCTGATACAGCTTCATCTAATTGGATTTGTGTGTAATCCTGTTATTTACGTGCACCAACTTTTCTTATGTACTTGCGCACCATATCTGAGCCTGAAAAAAAAAAGATAGATAGAAAATAACTATTTACTTTATAATATGTGTAGGGCTACATGGGACAGTTGTCCCAAGTTACCCCACCAATGTATTACTTTTATGTTTATTTTGTTTTACAGAAATAGGTAGGCAACACTTATCTCACTAGGACATATGGTCTAAAGAACTTAAGTAAGGTTATGACGTTATAAGTAACGCACAAATAACATTGCCCAAATATATCCAAGTATAGAGATAAAGTTATTTCATAGATGAATTTAGGTTGGGTTAATGCTTCATATTATATTAAATATTGTAAACTTACCTTCGCTACTAACGACCAGCAAATATAGTTAATGAAATCACCAGTTTATTTACGTCACATTCACGTGCTTAGAAGATGCAGTACTGGAAACAGGGGGTGCCACACTAAATTAAAAAAATATGTTATGCATTCACATGCTTAGAAGATGCAGTACTGGAAACAGGGGTGCCACACTAAATTAAAAAAATATGTTATGCAATTTGTCCCAAGATAGACATATGTCCAAAGTAGCCCCAACTTACGGTACCTTATAAAAAGATACGAAGACAATGGCTGCGTTCACCAGATGCAAACATGTTCACAACTGTTTGCGCTTTGATTCTTAAACTTGTTGACAACGAGCTGAACGGTTTGTTGTGGAGGTTGAGATTTGACATTTTGCTTGGTTGAACCTAACCTAAACCTAAATAAATATTCTCAGTTTTTGAAATTATTTTTTAATAAAAAAAAATGGATGATAACATAGCTAGGATTGGTGATATAGCTGTAGATTTAGCGGAACCTTTACTGGATTTATCTGAGTTATTTCCTGCTGAACGACCGGAAATAACTCGAAATGAAAATTATATGAGGTAACAATTCCCAACTACAATGATACTCAGTTTCAAGAGCATTTCCGCATGTCAAGAGAAACGTTTGAGGTAGTATAGAATTTACAGGTACCTAATACTATTTTATAAAACGTTACGATTTTAGGTTTTGTTACAAAGAGTACAACAGTTTGTTGAAGTTACTCGAATACCTCTTAGAAAAAAGTTATTATTTACATTATGGACGACTAGTAAAAAAAAACAGTTTTCTGGAAGCAGGTGATCGTTTTGTTTTCCAAAAAGCTCAGGACATGGCATTTTTATTGAAATGATTAGAGTCCTTGGTCAAATGTGCCAGACATATATTAATTGGCCAAATGTAGAAGCACAAATGCGCATAGCTAATGTATGAAGTGATTTATAAATTATTGTTAAAATATTCATCCTTTTTTTATACAGGTGTTTCAGCGTCGCTCTGGCATTCCAGGTATAGTAGGAGCAATTGATGGATGTCACATACAAATAAAACAGCCAGAAGGAAATGCCTTTGACTATTACAATAGAAAATTTACACATTCAATCATCTTGCAAGGTAAATATTTAAGGTAAATATAGGAATTACACCATATAATAAACATTTATTATCCACTTGTTAGCAAAAATATTCAGTTGTCAAAATTCAAATTTTCCAAACAGTATATAGTGGGGGAACAAATGGATAATTAAAAGTTTCCCAAATGCTACAGACTTTCTGAAACTCATTAATTAATTATTTATAGAATTACATGTTTTAGGAACATGTAACGATAAAGGAGTTTTTATAGATATTTGCATAGGCATGCCAGGAAGAATGCATGATGCCCGCGTATTTACGTTAAGTCCATTGTTCAATAAGTTACAAGAATTGGTACCTAATAATTACCATTTAATTGGGGATTCTGCCTATCCACTTTTACATCAGTTGATAAAATCATATCAAGATAATGGCCACCTTAGTAGAGAACGAATTCATTACAATACAAGATTGTCTAGTGTAAGGTCCATTATTGAAAGAACATTTGGACTTCTAAAAGGAAAGTTCCGAAGATTAAAATATTTAGATGTTGCCACTCCTGAAATGGAAAGTGAAATAATATTGGCTGCATGTGTACTACACAATTTTATTGTGCTGCAACAGAACCCCAAGATAATTACCTTTTAGGAGAAGTTGAGGAACAGAAGAAAACAATTTAGTTGAACACAATGAGCCAATACTTCAAGGGGCAGAAATGAAACGTAGAGAACTGGTGAACCTGTGCAACAGATAATAAAACAAGAGTGCTTTTATAAACTATTTATTATATGTATTTTTATATTTAAAAGATTAAAATATCATTCTATACTTCCTTGTTGTTTTAATATTTCATTCCTCTCCTTTTGGATTCTGTTGTTCGCACGAGCGAAATCGTGTAATATGAAAGGAGCGATACTCATACTTGGATGTTGGACATGATACAGGACTTGATCGATGTCGATAATAGATTTATGTATATAATGTACTCGGTACCTCGGTAGATATTTCTAAGGGAACTCGCGGTAGGTGAAATATGTACTTGGTTTGTTTTTGTTACTGAACGTGATAAAATAACTTATTAATCATTTTTGTAGGTATAGGCATCCGGATGAAGTTTAAATTTATCTTAGCTGAATATAATATGATATACGGGATTTACCAAATAAATCTTCTAAATTAAATTGTATAAAGATCGTTGTATGGCAAGTTTAAACAAAAAGAATAATAAGAATAATTGCATATATATATATATATATATATATATATATATATATATGTTATTGTGATATTTAAAGTCTTGGTGCGCCAAGCAATAATTAGCTAATTAATTTTTGATTAATTAAAATTATTTAAATGATATGATTATGACTCTATCACAATTTTTAATTCTTTTATCTCAGGGTTAAATTCGTGCTTCAATATCTATGCTATTACATGTGAAAGGTAAGGTCCAGAGAATACCGGAATAATAAAAAACACATATGATCTAACACTATATATTGAAATAAAAATAATGAAATAATTCACACTCAAAAGTTTTCAATAAACAAATCTCATATAAGGATTCTCAAAATTTTGTTCTCCGTACGTGAACAATCAAAATTAATGGTACAAACAATATTAATTGAAAACTCAAAATCCCAAACTATTCTAACTCTCCTAATCAAAATATTTATATCCTTTCTAAATTACGTGTAAAAATTGTGTTATCAATAAAAGAAAAAAAAACTGCAGAAAACAAAAATATCTCTCTCTGATGATGAGTGGTCCAAATCCTTGTTCCTTGTAGACTGTATTATCTCCTCTCAACCGCTCCCTATGTAATCAGCAATCTTACAACAGATTGTTGCAAGTATATCGTCCTTAATGATCTCCTTCAAAAGCAACAATCATTCAAATTATGATAGCCTTTCTCCTCTCGATAAACTGAATCTCTCGTTGGCCCGAGTGAAAAATGACTCTTGGAATATCTTCTCTTTACGATAAACTGAATCTCTCGTTGGCCTGAACAGTGACTCTTGGAATATAAGTAGGAAATATGACTTACAATCTTTTGCTGCTTCAGCTGCTGTCAGATACACTAACTCCACAAAAACTCACTAACATTCAACACTACTGCTTGCTATTTCTTGGGAACCACCAGAGAACAATCACTGTTCGTCTTACAGACTTGGAAAACCAACTGATTCTCCTTTCTATCTCCTCAATCTCGCTAAACTTTTTCTTAACGCGCTATCTCAGAGTTTTCAATCTCCGCCAATCAAAACTCGTCACAATTACCCCATTTTTTCATTTCGATAACAAACAAATTTTTGCCTATAATTATAAAATTTCCTAAAACTTATTTACAAATAATATTTTCTATAATTCTTAAAAACTAACAAAAACCTCTTTCTAAAATCTCTTCTATTTGTCTCTAATCACTGCATTAATGTATTTTGGAAAACCCGTTTCAATTGTCTTTGGATTTCACTTAAAATTATGCGGGTCACTCAAGTATAACAAAGAAATAATTTATGTATAGCTTACATTTTGTTTAGTACAGGTAATCCAAGAATTTAATAACTTTCCTTCTTTGAAATGTTTGTTGTTTATTATCTTACTTATCTGAATTATTTTAATGTTTTTGAACTTTGAAATATTTTAATCAACCCAATATTTTTCTCGATTTTGCATATCATAACAATATATACAGTAGAACAGTTGACAGTAGAATAATTGCATATATATATATATATATATATATATATATATATATATATATATATATATATATATATATATATATGGGGCCTGCGTAGCGCAAGCGGTAGGATGCTTGCCTCGCAAGCTGGTGGTCCGGGGTTCGAATCCTACCGCCGGCAAGAACATCTAGACATTTTAAAAATGTCTATAGGCCCCAGGTCGACTCAGCCTGAATAAAAATGAGTACCTTGGGTAAAACCAGGGGTAATAATAGACGGTTGAAGCGTAGCACTGGCCATGTTACCTTCCTTGTATACCGTAGGCCCTAGATATAGCAGACTACCCTGCTATACTCCCAAAGCCGCGACAGCGGTATAAAACGGGAGACTATTATTATATATATATATATATATATATATATATATATATATATATATATATATATATATATATATATATATATATACAGTAGAACCTCGATTAACCGAGGTAATTGGGACCGAGAGTACCTCGGATACGGCAAAACTCAGATAACACGGAACGTTACCTAAATATAGTACAATACTGTAATTGGTATTATAAATATGTCTCAATATACTTAAATGACGATATAAAACTAGTTATTTGTGACTTTTGTTCAGTTTATAAATACAAGAAACATTTTAAAATTGTAAGAAACCAAATAAATGTATTTATATAACATACCATATACAGTACGTTCAGAAATGTTGCAAAACAATAACGAAAGACGACTGTTAGGTTAACATAAAAATTGGGACAAACACACATTGTTTTGGTATAAAACGCATTTAATAATACATAACCTTAAAATAGTTGAATCTCAAATACACTACATGTGAACCAATTATCATTTTTAACAAAGAAGTCTTTGATTGTAATTTGCGTAAGGTTATTGCTTCTTCTGCTGGCTGCCTTGTTACGCCAGCGCCGCAGCCATAATAAATCATTTGCTCAATATAGGCCAGTGCTGCCTCGATAGAGCGTAGGCCGTCTGAGTGAGAGATCGATCACTGAGCTCATCACATTCCTCACTGTAAAAATAATTTAGCTTTTAGTGCTTTCAGCAGTTTATCACGTGTATAAAATAAGTTTTGGTTTGTGAATTTAAAGTTTAATGAAGTGTAAAATGTGTACAATAACTCTGTAAAAAATATTCGACAGATTAATTTTACGGTACAATGGTTATTAATTTGGGAGACAATAAAATAAAAAACTTACTTGTCATCATTTTCTGGCGTATTCAGGATTTCAATAATTACGTCATCAGTCAGCGCTTGCTCCTCATCTCCGTTGATCCATTCTGCAATGTCGGCTGCGTTAATGGGCTCAGCCACTGTGAGTTGATTGCCAAGAACCATAAGCTCTTCGATTTAGAACCGGTTGCTTTCTAAGAGCAGCTGCCCGTTCATCAATACCAAAAAGTTTGCGCCATGACCTTCTGATCGTGTCATCTCTAACGTTATCCCAGGCCTCTGAGCACCAGTAAACATCTTTCAGTGTGATGAGTTTTAGAGCATTAGTGACATTTAGACCTTCCTCTAATTTCTCCAGTATCATTTTTAGCAGTATCTTTTTATAATTTCGTTTAAAAGTTTCAAGTACACCTTGATCAAGCGGCTGGATAAGGGAAGTAACATTAGGTGGTAAAAATATGGCTCTAATACCATTGCTCACTAGTTCATCATCATCTGGATGAGATCGAGCGTTGTCAAGAACAAGAATGGCCTTGGGAGGAAGATTTTTTTTCTTCAGAAAAGCTTCAACAATCGGAACAAAATCATCAAAAAACCAATTTTTGAAAATATGCGAGTCCATCCATGCGTTTTTCTGATTCCTATATATGCTGGGGAAGGTGTCCACATTAGTGTTTTTGAAAGCACGTGGCTTTTTAGGCTTACCGATTACGACTGGTTTTAATTTCAAACTTCCTGCAGAATTAGCACATGCTAGAACTGTAACTCGATCTTTACATTTCTTATAACCAGGAGCTAATGTTTCCTGCCGACTAGCTAAGGTTTTACTCAGCAACATTCTGAAATTCAGACCTGTTTCGTCACAGTTAAAGACTTGATCAGATGTAAGGCCCTCATTCAAAATCAATTTAGAATTTTTTTTTTTGAAAAATAGGCACTTCAGTTACATTTGCTAAAAGTTTTTCTCCAGATATAGTAAGTTGTCGAATTCCATATCGGTTCTTCCATCGCATTAACCATTCAGAACTAGCGGTAAAGGGTTTATCACCATCGCCAAACCTTTTTTGAAAAGCTAGCGCTTTTGCCTGTAAAATAGGTCCGCTCATTGAACTGCCCTTACTTCTCATTTCCGAAAACCATATGAATAATGCCTCAGAAGTTTTTTCATATTCACACTTCTTTAAAGTTTTTCGATCTGGATTGCAATCACTATTCAAGCTCTGAGCGACCCATTTTTCTTACTCTGCCCTTTTCCTCCTCCAGTTACCTACGGTAACCTCACCAACACTCAAATCAGTAGCTACACTTTTAATTGATTCGCCCTTGTCAAGACGACGAATTGCGTTTAGTTTTATGTCTAAAGACACAACTACACGCTTGCGCTTAGCACTTATTACACACACGCTATTAACAGTAGTAAAACAGATCACTGATCTACAAACACACACTTGAAAGAGTAAACAAAGCACTGCCACTGCTACGCACAGTAAAACAAGTTGGCGTCTTGTGGGAGACCGACTCACGGACGGTTCCGAATAGTACAGTCGGCTAAACACGAACTTTGCGGAAGAATCCCGACAAATGCCTTCAATTACTTGAATGCAATCACCAACAGCGCACGTATTGCGGTTAAGTTATATATAAGGCGGTGAAAGGAAAAGTGGTTTAAGTCATCTGAGCATCATTTTGAGATATATAAAGGTTTTACTAAAAACATTGTAATTAAATCTATATAACATTTATAAACATGCTGGTGATATTTTTTTATTTACTAAGAATATGTTCAACTCTACTAACATTTTTGTACAAATAAAACTATGATAAGGGTAGTTTTTAAGGGGTGAAATGACTTACACCACTTTTCCTTTAAGAGTTTAAAGAGAATGTAAAGAAAGCAAAACATGTTTATTGTTTTTACATTAGAAAATCAAATATAAATTCACTAGTTTATTAGTCATTGTTTTCTTCTACATCAGGAAGTGGTCCAGCTTCGTCATTGACTTCATCAGATGAAATAAGATTTCTAAAATAAGAATGGTGGACTGGAGGAATGTATGGTAGTAAATCATACATATCCCGTTTTTTAGCTGGCATGACTGGTCGAGGTGCTGTGTACATGCAATCCAGTTGAAGATTTTTCAACAATGTTGGTCTTCCCTTCTGCTTGCTTCGAAGGATATTAATTTGTGAAAATGGCTCATCTTTGTTGACTCTAATCCACTGCATTTTAACCATGACACTGGTTGGTTGGTTATCCGTATTGGTTTTTCTTTTTGAAATTGATTAAGTGAGATTTTTCAGATGTTTAAAGTCTTCTCTAAGCATTTTGTGAAAATGAAAGCTTTTTTCTTTCTACACCGAACTATGACTGAAAACCAATATTCAAGCACATAAATCAGTTTGCATTTAGAGTGAGTTTCAATTGAACCAAAGTCTGAGTCGTTTAGTAAGTAAGTATCCGCTTACCATAAACTACTTAAACACCATAAACATTCACTTTTGAACTAACAATAACAAGGCCAAGGCAAAATTCCAGTTTCTATTTTGGCCGGTGCAGGTGTATATATATATATATATATATATATATATATATATATATATATATATATATATATATATATATATACATCCTACTATCATTTTCGCATCGATACATTATGCTTTTATCATCAATTTAGCATCGTCTTGCAAAGTAGCATCTGTATATCGACGCTACTTTACAAGACCTTAATAACTTTTTTCCTGTACCTGTTACAAGAATTTTAACCATCTCATTGATTAGAGTTTTGATACCGTGTTGGTATTTTAAAATATCCGCTTTCTCTTTTTATCCCTTATTGAGTTATATAAGTTTATCCCAGAAAATGTTTGAGTCTAAAATGATGGTAGAGTGAAAAAATTATATATATTTAGTTCAGGGTTTTACCGTTTACTCGCTGCCATTATATACATGAAAATATATATCCCACTTTCATTATCAATCATTTTAGCATCAGAAATTTGGCATCGCTGTTGAATATAATATTACCCACAACGAAATAGTAAATTTAAGAATATATATATATATATATATATATATATATATATATATATATATATATATATATATATATATATATATATATATATATATATATATATATATATATATATATATATATATATATATATATATTTTTCATCCACAAATCATTCTGGCATCATGTTTAGTTAAAAGCAACAGTTTATGATATATTGCAACTACCTATTGTATCTTCGCTCCAATGAGTCCAGTCGCGACGTACAGCCCCTCAAATGATAGGATTTAACCAATAAAATACAATAAGACAGAAAAATCAAATATAGCAGCATGTCCAAAAGGCCTTAATTATATATCTTCGTTTCTATAAGTCCAATCGTGACGTACAGTATCTCAAATGACAGGATTTAACCAATTGAAAACAATGAAATAAAAAAATTAAATACAGCAAGATGTCAAAAGGGCTGTAGTCACGTATCTTCGGTTCTATTAGTCCAATCGTGACGTATAGTACCTCTAATGATAGGATTTAACATAAAGAATACAATGGGATGGAAATATCAAATGCAGAACAATGTCAAAAGGGCCTTAGTTGTGTATCTTTAGTTCTATTAGTCCAATCATGACGCAGTACCTCAAATGAAAGGATTTAACAAATAAAATACAATGTGGTATAAAAATTAAATGGAGTAGCATGTCAAAATGGCCTTAGTTATGTATCTTCGGTCCTATTAGTCCAATCGTGACGTACGATACCTCAAATGATAGCACTTAACCAATAGAATACAATGACAGAAATCAAATACAGCATCACGTCAAAAGGGCCTTAGTTACGTATCTTCGTTTTTAGTGGCCCAATCGTAACGTACAGTACCGCAAATGACAGGATTTAACCAATCGAATTCAATAAGATAGAAAAATAAAATACATCAGCTTGTCAAAAGGGCCTTAGTTATGTATCTGCGGTACTATTAGTCCAATCGTGACGTTTCGTACCTCAAATGATAGAATTTAACTAATAGAATACAATGAGACATAAAAATTAAATAGAGTAGCCTGGCAAAAGGCTTTTGACAAAGTCCGACATAACAAAATGCTAGAAATATTGGAAACAGCGGGATTGGACTATAAAGATCTACGAATAATCACAAATCTATACTGGCATCAAGTGGCAAGAATAAAGGTTGAACAAGAACTGTCGGATGAAATAAATATAAAAAGAACAGTAAGACAAGGCTGTATATTGTCGCCTTTACTTTTTAACTTATATTCGGAGGAAATATTTAAGGAAGCCTAAATGGAGACAACCGAAGGTATTATTGTGAATGGAGTAACCGTCAACAATATTAGATATGCCGACGATACATTAGTGCTTGCTAATTGTGGAGAAACCTTCAAAATCTAATGAACAAAATAAAACAGACTTGTGATCAGTATGGATTAAAACTCAACGTTAAGAAAACTGAATATATGATAGTTAGCAAACATAATTATATACAGGATGACGGTATAAAAGTCGGAGATGCCACACTGGACAGAGTAGAGAAACTCGTGTATCTCGGCAGTAATATCAATGAGAGCTGGGATCCAACCGCAGAAATTAAAAGCCGAATAGAATAAGCCCGAGCTGCCTTTGTAGAAATGAGAAACCAAATTCAGCACAAATTTTAAACAACCCACCAACAACAATATATTATGTTCCTAACCAAGTACTATCACAATCTTCCTCAAACTGTCAATACAATCCTAAAATAAATCCCACATTATCTTCACCTCAAAATGAAGCTTACGATTTGATTGAGATGACACGTACATTACAAAGTGAAGAATCTTCAGGGGAAATCAGCGACATTGAGTCATCGGACATCCACGAATGGCAAACTATACAACATAGTAACAAAAAACGCAAAATTAATCCTCCGACACCAACAGAAAACGAAGACACAGTAGTAACTAGCAATAAATTTCAGATTCTACAAAATGAAAACGAAAACGACAACAATAACAGTACAGAAAATACCAACGAAACTCCAGCAACCTCTAAACCCCCACCAATTTTTATATATGGTGTTACTGAATACAATAAAATGGTTAAAACACATTATGAGCGGGCGATCTAGCATGGTCAACAATGTTGCGTAGCGGGCGAAAATACAATGTATACGCCCGGATACATAAAAGTTTGAGAGTTGTAATTCAAAAACTAAAAAGTTTTTGAAAAAAATATAAGAATAAAAAAATGGGTATTATTGTGAATGGAGTAACCGTCAACAATATTAGATATGCCGACGATACATTAGTGCTTGCTAATTGTGGAGAAACCTTCAAAATCTAATGAACAAAATAAAACAGACTTGTGATCAGTATGGATTAAAACTCAACGTTAAGAAAACTGAATATATGATAGTTAGCAAACATAATTATATACAGGATGACGGTATAAAAGTCGGAGATGCCACACTGGACAGAGTAGAGAAACTCGTGTATCTCGGCAGTAATATCAATGAGAGCTGGGATCCAACCGCAGAAATTAAAAGCCGAATAGAATAAGCCCGAGCTGCCTTTGTAGAAATGAGAAACGTACTTTGCAGTCACAATCTTAGCATTGACCTTAGAGTTCGAATGACATCTTGCTACATCTTTCCTGCCCTGCTGTATGGAGTGGAAGCGTGGACTTTAACTGAGGCTATCCTTAGACGCTTGACAGCCTTTGAGATGTGGGTATACAGACGAATACTGAAAATAAGCTGGGTCGACATAGTTAGAAATGAGGAGGTCTTTAGACAGCTGAACCAAACAACACAACTGGTCAATATAATAAAGAAACGCAAGCTGGAATACTTCGGTCACATTATAAGACACCCTGAAAAATATGATCTTTTACATCTGATCATTCAGGGAAAGATCCAAGGTAATCCTGGTAGAAGAAGAACATCATGGCTTAAAAATTTAAGGCAATGATATGGAAACTCAACTACATTGTTATTTAGAGCTGCTGTCAATAAAGGCACGATAGCGAATATTGTAGCCAACATGATATCCAACGATCGATAACGGTCATGGAACTAGAAGAAGAAGAAGCCTGGCAAAAGGGCTTTAGTTATGTATCTTCGATCCTATTAGTCCAATCGTGACATACAATAGAAATTAAATACATCAACACGTCAAAAGGACCTTATATATAAATATTTGCTATATAGTTATGTCAAAAGAGCCTTAGTTGCGTATCTCCGGTCCTATAGGTTTAATCATGACATATGGAGCCTAAAATGATAGGATTTAACGGAGATAATACGATGTTGGAGAGAAATTAAACATGGCGGCATCTAATAACACCTTAAACTGGCAGCAATAAAACGAGTTAACGCACAGAGGTGTGTGGCATATTACGTGACAGGATTTAGCGAATACCATACGATTACGTCATACATCTCTTTGCATACGTCCACTTTTAGTTAACTACTTAGTATGTATTCAGTACTTTGCTTTACGGTGTTGAGGCATGGACTCTTAAACAGAAGAATGTTAAAAATCTTGAAAGCTTTGAGATGTGGTGCTACCGCCGTATACTAAAAATAAGTTGGGTGGATAAAATTACAAATGAAGAGGTAATACGTAGAACAAATAACGATCCTGAAGTTATACTGAATATAAAAAAGAGAAAACTTGAATACTTTGGCCACCTGATGAGAGGACAAAAGTACACATTCCTACAAAATATAATGCAAGGAAAAATCCAAGGACGCAGAAATCCAGGCCTTAGAAGAATGTCCTGGATGAGAAATTTAAGGGAGTGGTTTGGCTGTACCCCTAACGAATTATTTAAAACAGCAGTAAATAAAATTAGAATCGCCCTAATGATATCCAATCTCTAATAGGAGAGGCACTCAAAGAAGAAGATACTTATAACATACGGTCTTATGGTCGTATTACGGCTCTAAGATTATACAACCTAAATATATCTTGTATCGCACTGCTAATTGAGAATTATGTTTTTAATGCTATTAGAGGTCCGGATATACGAGACTCCGCAGGAATCTGCATTTCTATAAAAAACTGATTATTTGATTTGTGTATTAATTTAGTTTAGATCGAACAAGAGTTATTTTTCTAAATATAGAATGTAAACCATATTTTCAATGCTTTGTGAAAGAGAACCAGTTTATAATATTCCGAAGGACATAAAAACACCTTTTTTTAGAATATGGGTGGATGAATTGAAATCATGGTTCAAGAACCGAATTCATGTGCAGATGTTCTACTATAAAAACATGTAAAACCAAAATCTCGATTAAAAAAGTTGCAACCGGTTACTTACGATGAAACTTCCCCCATTATTGATTTTACAAGTGATAAAATGGGTCGACAAAAGACCAGTTTTAATCCTTACAAGATTTAAACATAATAGTTGTATTTTTCTAATTTTCATTCTAATGTAAAAAGTGGAAGTTTTTTTATTATTATTTTTTCTTTATGTATTTTTAACTTTGGCAATATTTCCATAATTTTATAATTATAAATAAAAATTATACATTTATATAGTTTTTTATTATTTTAATAGAAAACAAATAAACATGATAGTGCACTGGTAGCATAATATACAATACATTTACATATACAATATATTTTAAATTTAATTTGAAACAAAAAAAATTACATTCTACATAAACAAACATAATGTAACCAAAAATAATTCATTTTAAAAAACTAAGTATTCATTTGACTCTCGACTTGTAAACATCGATACGAATTAGGCGAAAGTTTATAGTAGTGATTAAAAACGGGCTCCGGCCGCGTTTTTACCGTCATTATCTTGTATCAAGTGGATATACTATTTATAAACTATTTAAAAATTAAAATATACTATTTTAACAATTAAAATGAGTGCTCCACCAGATTTATCGGTGAGTGTTCCTTTTTATACTGCTACTGTTAATGGTCAAATAATAAATACTCAATATCAGCAACAGCAAATTCAACCAGAATGCCCAAATGTCCTTTTTCCACAAAATTTACAACAAAATTCAGCACAAATTTTAAACAACCCACCAACAACAATATATTATGTTCCTAACCAAGTACTATCACAATCTTCCTCAAACTGTCAATACAATCCTAAAATAAATCCCACATTATCTTCACTTCAAAATGAAGCTTACGATTTGATTGAGATGACACGTACATTACAAAGTGAAGAATCTTCAGGGGAAATCAGCGACATTGAGTCATCGGACATCCACGAATGGCAAACTATACAACATAGTAACAAAAAACGCAAAATTAATCCTCCGACACCAACAGAAAACGAAGACACAGTAGTAACTAGCAATAAATTTCAGATTCTACAAAATGATAACGAAAACGACAACAATAACAGTACAGAAAATACCAACGAAACTCCAGCAACCTCTAAACCCCCACCAATTTTTATATATGGTGTTACTGAATACAATAAAATGGTTAACAGCCTATCGGAAGTAACAAAAACAGAGACATTCTATTGTACAGCATTAAAGAACAACACAATAAAAATAAATTCCCGTGACTCAGAAACATACCGAAAACTGGTACACTATGAGGTGTCACACTATGAGGAAATAATGTATCAGACGGAAAAAATACAAGCTGCAGTAATCTGTATCAGTTCTCAACCATGGTCTTTTGACATTGCGGCAATGTACAGCCCTCCAAGGCATAATATCACCACAGCAGAATATGAAGACTTCTTCAAACATCTATCAAACAAATTCGTAATTGGAAGTGACTGGAATGCCAAGCATACAGACTGGGGATCAAGACTATGTACGACAAAGGGAAAAAATCTCAGGCAAGCCATAGCTAACACAAACAGCTCTTACTTATCTACAGGGCAACCCACCTACTGGCCATCAGATCCAAACAAAATCCCAGATCTACTCGACTTCTTTATCCTCCATAACATGGCCTTAAATTATTTTGACATACAAGCATCCTGGGATCTGTCCACCGACCATACTCCCATAATTGTGACACTATCTACGCAAATTATAAAACGTCCGAATATCCCTAAGTTGACAACATCAAAAACCAACTGGAATATATTCGAGTCTTACATAAATGAAAATTTAAATACAAGATTAAAGCACCAGACGATATCGATAATGCTGTGCAATTAAAAAATGAATACAATAGATTAACACGGCAACTTAAAACTGCCCTACAAGACGCGAGGAATGATACATTTGAACTATTCATCAACAGCCTGTCAAAAGAAGACCACAGCATCTGGAAAGCAACGAAATCATTCAAGACACCTACACAGCACATACCACCTCTAAGGAAAGCCGATGGAAGCTGGGGAAAAACTGAACAAGAAAAGGCATCAATCTTTGCTGAACATCTCTCACACGTTTTGGTGCACCTGAACTTAATAACAATAATAACGAAGAACAAGTTAAAAAACTTCTTAGACGCTCCATGCCCAATGATGCTACCAATCAAATGCTTTACTCCTAATAATGTCAAAGAAGAAATTTCTAGATGCAATAACTACAAAGCACCAGGCTTTGACATGATCACTGGGCTAATATTAAAAAAATTACCGAGAAAAGCAATTGTCCTACTAACAATGATATATAATAGTATCATAAGATTAGCTTACTACCCGATTAATTGGAAGTTCGCACAAATAATTATGATTAGTAAACCAAATAACCACCAAATATTACTACTTCATATAGACCAATCAGCTTACTTCCTATAATGTCAAAAATCTTAGAAAGACTTCTGCTCCAAAGATTCTCAGAAGACATCGAAATTAATTCAGTGATCCCCACACACCAGTTTGGTTTCCGCGAAGCCCATTCAACTCTACAACAGTGTCATAGGATTGTTAAAAACATTAATGTATGCCTCGAAGAGAAAAAAATTGCACTGCTGCCTTCCTGGATATAGAACAAGCCTTCGACCGTGTTTGGCATGATGGCTTCCTGTATAAACTTAAGTCATCCTTTCCTACTACTCACTATCTACTCTTAAAATCATACCTCACAGAACGTCACTTTTAAGTCAGATTAATTACAGAAACCTCTCATTACTATCCCATAAAATCCGGTGTCCCTCAAGGAAGTGTCCTGGGTCCCCTCCTATACCTCATATACACTGCTGATATTCCAACAACAAATACGACCACAGTAGCCATGTTCGCAGATGACACCGCCATAATATCCATCGATGATGACCCCCAAGTAGCATCAGGAAACCTTCAAATACACATGAACCTACTACAAGACTGGATGAATAGATGGAAAATCAAAGTTAACCATACTAAGTCTAATCAAATTACATTCCCCAACAGGAACATCATATGTCCAAGAATTAGACTGAACAACATATTACTACCAGTAAAAACAGAAGTCAAATACCTGGGAATGACACTTGATCAAAAGCTCACTTGGAAAGCACACATCTTGGCAAAAAAAATCCAAATCAACATGAAAATACGCCAAATGAATTGGTTAATAGGCCGACACAGTTTCTACAGATAATAACTTCTCTTGTATAAGTGCATAATAAAGCCTATATGGACATATGGGGTGCAACTATGGGGCTGTGCAAAGCCTTCTAATACCAAAATCATTCAGAGGATCCAATCCAAATTACTCAGAATGATTTTCAATGCGCCGTGGTACGTTAGTAATAAAACACTACATGATGACTCTGGTATACCGTTCGTTGAAGACGAAATCAGCAGACTATCAAGAAATTATTTAGAACATCTGCCAGCTCACCCCAACGAGGAAGCAAGACAACTACACCTACAACCAGAAGTCAGACGAAGATTGAAGAGACAGTGGCCAACAGACTTTATTCACTAATTTTAATTTTAATTTTAATTTTAATTTCAATTCTAGTTTCAAATTATAATCCTACACTAATTTTATTTGTTAGTGTTAGTATTGGGAGTGTTATCAGTGGATAATTTCTCCTCTCATGTATTTGCAATACTCACATTTACTAATAGCTTGTAATAGCAGATTGTAAATTTGCAAATTTAATAAAAAAAAAAAAAATTTAAAAACTAACCGGCACCGTGTGTACATCAACATATTTTATTGGAGACGAACGTGTTAACAATAATGTTGAAACAAACAAAACTTTATAAATATTTAAACGCAACTAGGGTGTTAAACAGTTTTTCTCATATTTCTTAAATTAAAACTACTGAATATATTCGGTTTATAAAATGACACTTATTTATGACACTTAATGAGACTTTTTTTTGAATATGTGTTCTGAATAAAGACTTAATCTTTTGCCAGTCTTTATTGTGCAGTAGATCGGAATATTTCATTATTAACTCTTTACACTCTTTTTCCTTCGGTGCTTTTTATTGGTAATGTGATGCTGGAAGTGTTCTGTAACCGTGCGTTTTTGCTGTTCTGTCCAGCGTTCCCTCTGGATTCGTTTGTAGGGTTTCGCTTTATCACGGCCGCATGTACTTGTACTAGGTTCAGGTGTGAGCTCCGGTGACCTATGAAGGTCTCTCAATTCCTCTGCTTCATCCACTTCTTCGGAGGTGTTTTCAGATGTTAATAACTCCTCTTCCATATCTACTTCTATTTCTTGTAGGGATTTTCCTTTAAATTTAGCTGCCTGGCCCTTCTCCATCAGTAGTAAAATTTTTGTTATTTTTGCCGTTTGATAAACATCATCCGGTAGTCTGTAAGATTTTTTATGGACTTCTGACGTATGCCCCATAAAAGTAGACAGCTGCTCTAAATCGCTTTCCTTCATCTCAAATAATTGCGTTAAAGTGGCCATGTGTTTTCTAAGCCTTGTAGATGTCAATGCCTTAGGATTTTCTGCTTTACATGCCAAAGCATAATTTGACAATACTTTATACCCAATAATTGGTTTGTCATTATTTTTAACACTGGCGAAAAATATCTGTTTTGCTGACTAATAAAATTATTCCTAGCATCGAGAATAATTTTAATATGTTCCTGTACATCGGGGCTTATTAAGACAGGGACGCCACGATCTCGTTTCCCCTCTAATTACAATTCGTTTTAAAGCTTTTCATCAGTAATTTTTCAGAAGGTAATAAAGCCTCCGAAAATTCCTCGTAGTTTTGTTGTTTGTCTTTTCCGAGTTAAGGTAAGTATCTAAAAATAACCGTAGTAACTCTCCAGGTCTTTTCCTATTAAGTAGTATTAGTCTACAAAAAATTGTTTCTAATAATATCTTGTACGAATCCTTGTCGTTTAAATCCGATTTTAACTTTCTGGTAGTTATCTCTGCTTGCTTAGTAAGATAGTCCTTTAATACTTGAGGTCTTTTGCAAGCGGAACAATGGTAATCTTGTTCCATTTTTGCATGTTTAAATGATTTGACGCTTCTGTTGAAATATCAAATTTCCTTCGACTGTTCTGCTTCGACTTTGCTTTCTCACTTGAGAAAGGCAATCAGCCTAAACAGCTGTAGTGATAAGAATTTAAAATAAATTTTGTGGAAGTTTTGAAATCAAAGTTTTCAGTGTTTTATTGTTACATAAAATGAATTTCATCAAGTAACGGTCGAATCCATCAATTAATTAGGACTTTTGTACGGAAGTGATTCCTCTTCTTTTTAAAAATACTTTTGGTTTGATGTATGGCTTCGTTAAATGTAGTATTTTGTTTTTTAACTGAAGGTGAAATTAAATTTAAAACATATTTAAACTGAATCTTATTCATTCTAAAATATCCATAATATTTTTCATCGTCATCAATTAATTATCTGTATAAAGTCCAGTATTTACATTCCTTCTTCCTTTGTCTTAGCATTGGATGTACTTTAAACCTTATTTTTAACACAGTTTTTCATTCTTCATCGTTAAAAAGAAGAGCAACTGCACATAATTTTTGTCGAGAAAGCGAGATCATATCTTTACCGAACCAACCGAAAGTTCTATGTATGAAAATGTGAACGAGCAGCCCAATTGCTGGAGTGGAAACGCTACGTGCCGGAAACTATACGTGCACGATAATATGCCGCGACCTTATAGTCAATGTTGTAAGCCCGATCCCGTACGAAAAAAAAAATCTGATTCAGTTTATTTGCTAGTATTCATTTGACTCTCGACCTGTAAACATCGATACGAATTAGGCGAAAGTTTATAGTGGTGATTAAAAACGGGCTCCGGCCGCGTTTTACCGTCATTATCGTGTATCAAGTGGATATACTATTTATAAACTATTTAAAAATTAAAATATATAGTTTTAACAATTTAAAATGAGTGCTCCACCAGATTTATCGGTGAGTGTTCCTTTTTATACTGCTACTGTTAATGGTCAAATAATAAATACTCAATATCAGCAACAGCAAATTCAACCAGAATGCCCAAATGTCCTTTTTCCACAAAATTTACAACCAAATTCAGCACAAATTTTAAACAACCCACCAACAACAATATATTATGTTCCTAACCAAGTACTATCACTATCTCCTCAAACTGTCAATACAATCCTAAAATAAATCCCACATTATCTTCACCTCAAAATGAAGCTTACGATTTGATTGAGATGACACGTACATTACAAAGTGAAGAATCTTCAGGGGAAATCAGCGACATTGAGTCATCGGACATCCACGAATGGCAAACTATACAACATAGTAACAAAAACGCAAAATTAATCCTCCGACACCAACAGAAAACGAAGACACAGTAGTAACTAGCAATAAATTTCAGATTCTACAAAATGAAAACGAAAACGACAACAATAACAGTACAGAAAATACCAACGAAACTCCAGCAACCTCTAAACCCCCACCAATTTTTATATATGGTGTTACTGAATACAATAAAATGGTTAACAGCCTATCGGAAGTAACAAAAACAGAGACATTCTATTGTACAGCATTAAAGAACAACACAATAAAAATAAATTCCCGTGACTCAGAAACATACCGAAAACTGGTAAGACATTTAAACAGCAAAAAAATTGTGCATCATACGTACCAAATGAAAGAGGATAGAGCATACAGAGTTGTAATTCGTAATCTACATCATACAGTGCCCATTAATATAATAAAAGCGAAATAGAAAAACATGGGCATTTAGTACGCAATATTGTAATATAAAACACAGAGTAAGTAAGGACCCTCTAATGATGTTCTACGTCGATATAGAACATAATCGAAATAATAAAAAAATATATGAAATTCAATTTATAAACAATGCGAAAATAGTTATTGAGCCACCGTATAAAAAGAATAATATTGTCCAGTGTACCAGATGCCAATTGTATGGACACTCTAAGACATACTGTAATAGACCTTATCACTGTGTCAAATGTGGAGGCAACCTTATGTCAGCTGATTGTAAAAAACCTAGAGACACACCTGCCATATGTGCTCTCTGCAATGGAGCACACACCGCAAATTACAAAAGAGTTAATTAGCAGTAGAAACAGAGCAAGAGGAGTATCATCGCACACTCCAGCGAACAATCAACTACAATATAACATAAATACAGTACAGAATAATCCGCACTTAAACAATCAAAATCACGCGACTTACACACAAGCAACGGGTGAAACAAATGTAAATAATGTCCATAAAAATACGAACTCATAGAACCAGAATCATGCAATTTACGCTCAAATAACAAGTGGAATACATGTAAGTAATACAAACAGTGACATTGGAGAGATGATGAAGAGTTTCCTTAACGAATTCAAAGCTATGTTTTCACAACTAATTAATCAAAATAGCGTGATCTTAAACATGCTTTCCACAGTAATAAATAAAATTAGTAATGGAACTTAAGTCACTACGAATTGCACAATGGAATGCCAACGGCCTAGGCAACCATAACACAGAAGTTACTAACTTTCTTAAACATAACAAAATTGATGTTCTACTCATATCGGAAACCCATTTCACTGACAGACCGATGTTCAAGATCCCTCATTATTCTATTTACAACACCAACCATCCTGATGGAACAGCACACGGTGACGCTGCTATTATTGTACGTAACACTATACCACACTATGAGGAAATAATGTATCAGACGGAAAAAATACAAGCTGCAGTAATCTGTATCAGTTCTCAACCATGGTCTTTTGACATTGCGGCAATGTACAGCCCTCCAAGGCATAATATCACCACAGCAGAATATGAAGATTTCTTCAAACATCTATCAAACAAATTCGTAATTGGAGGTGACTGGAATGCCAAGCATACAGACTGGGGATCAAGACTATGTACGACAAAGGGAAAAAATCTCAGACAAGCCATAGCTAATACAAACAGCTCTTACTTATCTACAGGGCAACCCACCTACTGGCCATCAGATCCAAACAAAATCCCAGATCTACTCGACTTCTTTATCCTCCATAACATGGCCTTAAATTATTTTGACATACAAGCATCCTGGGATCTGTCCACCGACCATACTCCCATAATTGTGACACTATCTACGCAAATTATAAAACGTTCGAATATCCCTAAGTTGACAACATAAAAAACCAACTGGAATATATTCGAGTCTTACATAAATGAAAATTTAAATTTAAATATAAGATTAAAGCAACCAGACGATATCGATAATGCTGTGCTTCTTCTCACCCAAACTATACATGCAGCCGCTGAAATAGCTACACCCCCTCAGAATGACAAAGAACCAAGTGACGCCAACATACCCGTATATATAAAACGTCTTGTTGCACAAAAAAGAAGAGCCAGGCGCATATGGCAAAGAAGTCGCAATCCTATAGATAAAAATGAATACAATAGATTAACACGGCAACTTAAAACTGCTCTACAAGACGCGAGGAATGATACATTTGAACTATTCATCAACAGCCTGTCAAAAGAAGACCACAGCATCTGGAAAGCAACGAAATCATTCAAGACACCTACACAGCACATACCACCTCTAAGGAAAGCCGATGGAAGCTGGGGAAAAACTGAACAAGAAAAGGCATCAATCTTTGCTGAACATCTCTCACACGTTTTTGGTGCACCTGAACTTAATAACAATAATAACGAAGAACAAGTTAAAAACTTCTTAGACGCTCCATGCCCAATGATGCTACCAATCAAATGCTTTACTCCTAATAATGTCAAAGGACAAATTTCTAGATGCAATAACTACAAAGCACCAGGCTTTGACATGATCACTGGGCTAATATTAAAAAAATTACCGAGAAAAGCAATTGTCCTACTAACAATGATATATAATAGTATCATAAGATTAGCCTACTACCCGATTAATTGGAAGTTCGCACAAATAATTATGATTAGTAAACCAAATAAACCACCAAATATTACTACTTCATATAGACCAATCAGCTTACTTCCAATAATGTCAAAAATCTTAGAAAGACTTCTGCTCCAAAGATTCTCAGAAGACATCGAAATTAATTCAGTGATCCCCACACACCAGTGTGGTTTCCGCGAAGCCCATTCAACTCTACAACAGTGTCATAGGATTGTTAAAAACATTAATGTATGCCTCGAAGAGAAAAAAATTTGCACTGCTGCCTTCCTGGACATAGAACAAGCCTTCGACCGTGTTTGGCATGATGGTCTCCTGTATAAACTTAAGTCATCCTTTCTCACTCCTCACTATCTACTCTTAAAATCATACCTCACACAACGTCACTTTCAAGTCAGATTCCTTACAGAAACCTCTCATTACTATCCCATAAAATCCGGTGTCCCTCAAGGAAGTGTCCTGGGTCTCCTCCTGTACCTCATATACACTGCTGATATTCCAACAACAAATACGACCACAGTAGCCATGTTCGCAGATGACACCGCCATAATATCCATCGATGATGACCCCCAAGTAGCATCAGGAAACCTTCAAATACACATGAACCTACTACAAGACTGGATGAATAGATGGAAAATCAAAGTTAACCATACTAAGTCTAATCAAATTACATTCACCAACAGGAACATCATATGTCCAAGAATTAGACTGAACAACATATTACTACCAGTAAAAACAGAAGTCAAATACCTGGGAATGACACTTGATCAAAAGTAACACTTGGAAAGCACACATCTTGGCAAAAAAAATCCAAATCAACATGAAAATACGTCAAATGAATTGGTTAATAGGCCGAAAATCACAGTTATCTACAGATAATAAACTTCTCTTGTATAAGTGCATAATAAAGCCTATATGGACATATGGGGTGCAACTATGGGGCTGTGCAAAGCCTTCTAATACCAAAATCATTCAGAGGATCCAATCCAAAATACTCAGAATGATTTTCAATGCGCCGTGGTACGTTAGTAATAAAACACTACTTGATGACTCTGGTATACCGTTCGTTGAAGACGAAATCAGCAGACTAACAAGAAATTATTTAGAACATCTGCCAGCCCACCCCAACGAGGAAGCAAGACAACTACACCTACAACCAGAAGTCAGACGAAGATTGAAGAGACAGTGGCCAACAGACTTTATTCACTAATTTTAATTTTAATTTCCATTTCAATTCTAGTGTCAAATTATAATCCTACACTAATTTTATTTGTTAGTGTTAGTATTGGGAGTGTTATCAGTGGATAATTTCTCCTCTCATGTATTTGCAATACTCACATTTACTAATAGCTTGTAATAGCAGATTGTAAATTTGCAAAAAGTTTATTTGCTCATTCCTGTTCAAAGATATCCCCTTTAAATAAATGAGAAGGCTGCCGGAAGAAATTTTTGGGCAGAAATTGAAACAATTTTTTTAAACAAATTCAAAAGATTACCTTCTTTGCCCCGGAAAATACGTTTTTATGTTTGGGTAATTTTAAATAAAAACGATTTCTCGTCATTTTTAAAAGTTTTATAAATTTCTTAAAAAGTTGACAGTTTTCGGGTTATAAGCGGTTTAAAATCTGAAAAATGCGAAAATACGCATTTTCGAGGCTTAAACACTCATGTAAATTATTATTTTTGAGGTTGCCAAGTGCCTAAATTGAAGTTTAAACATTCAGTTTCACGATTCTGGCGAATAATCGGGGTTTATTTCAATTTAGACCGTTGTTTTTTAATTGCTAATTATGCGAGTCCACTAGACGTTTAAGTAAAGACTTTTAAAATAATAATTTACATATGAGTTTTTAAGCCTCGAAAATGCGTATTCTCGCATTGTTCAGATTTTAAATTGCTTATAACTCGAAAGCTGTCAACCTTTAAGAAAAATAATGCTTATAACTCAAAAACTATCTACCTTTGAGAAAAATAAAAAGAGACCTTCTTCTGTTTAAAATGGCCCAAAAAAAACTAAAAAAATATTATCTGGAGTGAAAAAAGATAAGCTTTTGGCGCCCTTCTAATTTGTTTAAAGGGAACATTTTTGAACAGTAATCCGCAAAGAAACCGAATCAGAAATTTTTTCATACGGGAGTGGCCTCACAAAATGGACTGTAAGGATATGCTTTTCTAAAGACGAATAAGTTACGACCCTGAAGAGTGTAGGCGCAAAATTTCGGGCCAATGTTTTTTGAATGCATTCATTTTTTTCGAATCCTGAGAAAACTAATAAGCATTTTTAAAAAATTTAAACGCAGAATGAAAGATTACATTATTACCGAGGGCAGAAAGTCCCTGAAAACTTCTATAATATTTATTTTAGTCAGTTACAGGGGTGAAAAAAAAGAGACAATTAAGTGTGATTTTTAATTTCAGATATCTTATTCAAAAGAAACTTTTTGTTTATTCTGAGGGACTTTCGGCACTCGGCAATAATGTAGTCTTTCATTCTGCGTTTAAATTTTTTAAAAATGTTTATTAGTTTTCTCAGGATTCGAAAAAAATGATTGCATTTAAAAAGCATTGGCCTGAAATTTTGCGCCTACGCTCTGATCCAATATGATGACGATGTATAGAAAGACTATACATATTTGTTAAATTATATTAACAGCTTTAAATTATTAACGTATTTTGAAATTGTACGTTCCAAACAAATAAATTTTAGTAAGGTTCTGAAACTATTGTCTTGTGGTATGTTTAAGTTAAGTGTTATGTTTATATGGGATTAGCCACAGTTGGTTTGTAATTATAAATACATTATTACCTAAAAAATACTGACTTTTCGATTTGCACTACGGAAATCGTTCACAAAGAAAGATTATATAAAATTAAAATAAATTTTATTGCGAACATTTTTTTAAAACACGTTTTTGGCTATGAATTTTGTAATTATTCTTTCAGCAATTTCTTATTATTAATTGGCATGTTTACGTAACAATAATTAATAGAATTAAGACTTTACAACTACAAAGAGTTGAATATAAAAAAATTAAAAATTTATTACTTATTACTAAGAACTATACAAAAATGTGTATAACATAAATGACAAATGTAAAAACATATCCTGAAGTTATTATTGAATCAGGTCAAAAAATTTTGGTTTTATTTGGCGTAAAAAAAATATCTATACAAAAATAACAGAAAAAACTATTACAATTTTGTACTATAAAGTACAAAAAAACAATTTAAACAAGATTCCAATCAATAGGTACCAAACTAAAAATTATATTGTAATAAAAGTCCGGAATGTAAAATGTTAAATTAAATAGAATTTTGGCAAATGCAAGTAATTTTATTTAAGCGAAACTAAACAATTATTTGTTGTTGTTTGTTTGTGTTTATATAACTGCGGACACTAAATCCATTCGCCAATCTTACAATTTTTACTCATTTTTTCATTACTCATTGTTTCGTATACAATCTTATTTATCCTAAATCTATTACTAGTATTGATCTCTAATAGTCTTTTTTTTAATGTTTCTAGTTTTTTTTTCTATTAGGTGCTTTTCAGTTATTTATATATAAAATAGATGATGAGGTCCTCACAGTTAAATAATTATAATTAAGTGAAATTTAAAAGGAAAGCAAAGCTGCTTAACAAAATAGTTCAAAATATTTGTCTGTAATACCCAGAAGGGATGGCCTTACAAACCACACAAATTTTAAAAACATAAACATCAAAACTGTATTAAATTGTCTTTGCTGCCAATAAGTTATAGAAAATGTCAAAATAGACAGAGTAGAAAACTTATAATTATAATTATAAAATGTATTTAACCATTGACCATGTCATTGTGATAACGACTTCTTGTCTGTAAGTGAAAACAGCAATAAGTATAAAATTAATTTTTCAAATTACAAATATAAATTTGTTTTTTTTTTTTCAACAAGCAAATAATTTAAATCGTTATGAGGAAATATCATTGTAGTTTAACAGGCAAAATGTGTTAAATATTTCAACAAAATTAAATAAAATTCGGTATCCTTTGGACTAGTGAGACATTATAGTACTAGTGTAATAAATGTCTCATAGAGAACCATTAGGCAAGCAATAATCTTAGTTATATTCCAGAGCATTAAACAGTTGAGTTATTTAATCAAAATTACTATTTAAAATCTAGCAGAACCAAGAAAAAAATATTCTGTGTAGTATCAGACAACACAATAAATTGAAAATAAAAAATTATAATGCACTATTAGTCGATTATATTAGAATTTTAGGGAATGTTGAATGAAACATTTTTAAATTCTAATTATGCCCGTACACATCTTATACGAGTATAATTGTAATATTTACCTCCAAAAGAAATTCCATTCCATTTATAGAGCTTGGAGGTGGACTCTCTTTTTTTATGAAGAGTCGATCGTTACTCTCGTGTTTTCCATTTCCTAAAAGTGCAAAGCATGAATTCATTCTCCTATGGTTGTGCGTGTTTGCAATATTTTTAACACATAATTGTTAAAACAGATTTTGCAAAAAAGTTAATTTTTAAACTAGGGATGTGTCTTTCGAAAAAACCTTACGATTATGTATACAAATATATTTAGTTTAAGTAGTTATTTAAAATTTTGGTAATTAGAAATATTACAGTAATAAAGACAGACTAAAATAAATCAAAATGAATTTACCATAATAATACAAGTATTACTTACCTGTTGCAGCCAGCGCCAAAATTCGTTTCGATCGTTCACTCATGATTTTTCACAATTCTCTGAGAAAAAGTACCTGCTATATTAATTATACAACTAAACTAGAATATATCTATTAAATCCGAGAACCCTAAACCGGTCAGTAAGTTTGTATGTCAGTCTTTGAACTCTACCCAAACCGATCGATATTTATGTACCTACTGTGTTTCAAATAAAATATATATAATATATATGGCAATATCTAGCGATACTGTATTGACGCAAGAAACAATCATTTTACCTATAGAGGTTAAACTGTCTGTTAAGTGTGAAAAATTAAATATATAAAAAATCGAAATATTAAAAACTGACAACGGTGTCAAGCCTAAAAAGATACACTCAACGAATATACATGACTTCTAATTTGAATATGATAGCATTTCTTGGTGATGCTAATTACTGCAACGTAAAAAGAGTTTAAAATGATGGCGGGATGTATATATATATATATATATATATATATATATATATATATATATATATATATAAAGTAAACGTTAAATAGTGGGTTTGCAGCAATAAAATTGAAATGTGTACTCTTTAAATTTTTATTCCAAGCTTTCGGACATTGGTTATGTCCTTCATCAGGGAGCTACAAATGTGATAAGAAATTGTTGGTGTTGGTATAATTATTAAAAATTGTTTCTACTTACAAACTTAACGAGGTTGTATCAACAAAGATCTATTATAATATTGATAAAATTTATCATGGTCTCTCATCTATTTTAATATATAAAAACTATTTTTATGTTTAAAATTTAAAAAAAATTATTACTGTAAATACAAAAACACTTAATTATTCATAATAATACTTAAGAATAATTAAGTGTTTTTGTATTTACAGTAATTTTTTTTAAATTTTAAACATAAAAATAGTTTTTATATATTAAAATAGATGAGAGACCATGATAAATTTTATACTACTACTAAGGATTTCCACAGTTTTCACTGTCTTCCTTCACTCAACCGTTTTCTCCAATTTTCCCTGTCATTCCAGTCTCCATCTCGCAGGGTTCTTTTCTCCATAGCCTCGTCGATTTCATCTCTGAATGACCTTCGGGGTCTTCCTCTCTTTCTTCTTCCAATCGGGCTCCATTCTGTGATTTTGTTTATCCAGCGTCCTCTGTCCGCTCTTCTGACGTGGCCGTACCAGGATAGTCTCTTCTCCTCTATATAGTCGATTATGTCTGATTGCACTCCCATTCTCCGCTTAATCTCTGCGTTTTCAATTCTGTCTCTTTTTGTAAGTCTACAGCTTCTCCTCAGGAACTCCAAATTTTATCAATATTATAATAGATCTTTGTTGATACAACCTCGTTAAGTTTGTAAGTAGAAACAATTTTTGATGATGATTTGATTGAAGATGTCTTTTCTTGCTTTGCAATAGCGTTTCGATGTTCTTCTCGTCTTACTTGAATTCTTCGATTAGTCTGTCCGATGTAGGATTTGTCGCAATCTCCACAGGGAATCTTGTACACTCCTTGGTTTTCTAGTGGGATTTTGGTTTTTGCGGAGTTAAGCATATTAGAAATTTTCTTATCCGTGATGAATATTGTCTCTATTTTATGTTTTCTTAGGACTCTACTGATTTTTTCCGTAGTGCCCTTCACGTACGGTAAAATCGTCTTAGCAATAGGTTTTTCTTTTTCTTCTGTTGATTCTTTGCTTTTTCCTCCTTGTGATTTTTGTGCCTTTTCAATTGTGTACGTGGTGAAGCCATTTTTTCTTAATGCTGTTTTGACCGTTTTCATTTCTTTGTTCCTGTGTTCTTCATCTGTTAATCTTTCTGATCTTATAGTCAGGGTTTTGATGACTGACTGCAGTTGTGCAGGATGGTGGTGTGAGTCAGCGTGTAGATATCTGTCAGTGTGTGTTGGTTTTCTGTATACCGTATATCCTAAAGTTCCATCTGTTTTCTTTATTATTAAAACATCCAAAAACGGTAGCTGTTGGTCTTTCTCTAGTTCCATAGTAAACTGAATTTTGGGGTGGATGGTATTAATGTGATTTAGGAATGTATTTAGTTTTTCTTCCCCATGTGTCCAGATATAGCCCAGTCATATTAGGGCTTTCACCTCGGAATGAAAGATAATAAGCTGCAAATTGGTATGAACCTTTGTTTTGTCATTCTAAATGTTGTCTCAAAAGTCACAATCGTTATCGTGTCCGCGTCTCAAGATATTCAAGGTCAAAGGTCACAAAAATCGGTTTTTCGCGAATATCTGGCTTCCTATCGGTTAAATGAGATTTGCATTTATTATAAAAGTTGTAGGCTATAAAATTCCCTACAACTTTTGTTTAAACTTTTTTTTCATACGACCAACCGTTTTGAAGGTAGAGCGCGAAGAGTGCACATCGTACAGTCATATACGGCCTAATGCAAGGTCAAGCGTGAGTTATGCTTATCAGTACGTTATAAAGTCAATTATTTACTTGGAAATTATAAATATTAAACAATGCCTATTATTTATGTACTAACTATTAATTATTTATATTTAATTAAAGTAAGTAACTTGATTATTTATATATAATTATTCATATTTAACTATTTAAGTATAAAATATTATTAATTCTGGATTATATATTTTAGTTTTATTTTAAGTTAAAATGATATAATAGTAAGAGTATATATTTTACACATATTTTTATTTATTATTAAATACGGCATAATATACATTTATCAAAATGTGAGTTCAAATATCAAAAGTATCTTTGTTGATTTTAATTGTAATGAAATTGGAAATGGAAGCTAATTATCTTCTTCTTGTTCGTCGTCTTCTTCTTCTTGTCGCTCAAAAATGTTCGATTCATTGTCATCATCCTCATTATCTGTCATGTTCATCTCCAAACCTTCCAGAATATCGGGATCATATGTATTTTCTTCATCGGGATTACTTGGATACAGTGAAGCGTTGAGGCAAGCTTGTCCGTTGCACTGGCCGCAAGCTAAAGAACATTGTAGCCCTGATTTTCTGCATCCACAGCGGGAACCACAACCATTTTTGCAATTGCAAAATATTACGTTTAGTAGTTCGGCTACGCGCTATCTCAGAGTTAACGTTCGTATGGGCTCCAGGATTTCATTTTCAAGCATCCAGCCCCATTCTTGAGGTTCTAAGTCCTTCCCTAACCACGTTTGAATCTGGTAGTAGACACGTTTTATGTGTTGATGAGCTGCTACACTTGTTGGTGGAAGTGTTGACAGGTGTACAGGTTTATTTAGTTTTGTAAATTTGATGAATTGCGTTTAGCGGAAATGATCAATGTTGTCCTCAGAATTTGGGAGATTATATAATGCCAACAAGATGCGCACTCCATTTTCTAATAATGTTTGTTTTGGGCAGTTTTCTTGTTGAAATACTTCCACCAGTTTATCTAAATCAGGAATTTTTCCAATGCTCTAGTAACAGTTTTTTTTCCTTTTTTAAATAGCGCAGAAGTCGTGTCACAGCCATCTGAATGCGTGTAAAAATAAAATGTGCTTTTTAGTACGAGGATATTGGTCAAAACTTTTTAGTAGAATATATTTGTGTTTTGACATTGCCTTTGCCAACTTTTTTCAAAAAAATTTCCTGATGATGTGACTGAGTGCGTCCAATTAAAATAACGAGCAAATCGATATCTTCTCCTATGATGACAGCAGTCCTTTTTATGTTCTGATAAGGCAATAGCTGTGTCAATGATGAGAACATCAGCATCATCTCTGGCTTGTTTTGTTGTGATATTACAGTTTTAAATTTTTCAACAAGCATGTCGATAAATTTTTTTTTATTAGACCGATTTGATAAAAATTTTTCTTGACTGATTGGCACAACCATTGTTTCGTCAAAACAAACTTCATATGATTTTGAAAGTGCAGCAGTTCTTCTTGTTGTTCCAGTGCTTTAATATTTTTACTATAGTCCGAATATCCGTCAAATACAACAACAATTGCTGAGCCATAATGTGTTTGTAAATATTTAATGTACTTATTTAAATAATAGAGAAAGTATCGTCTTTGCTCCATACGACGCGATGCAGAAGAAATCCACCATCGATGATGTATGTTACATTATTTTCATCAAGATCGATAACGACAGGCATCATATTGTCATATAATGTTGCTTTCTTGGTTTTTCTCATGCCATTACTATCAAATAAAGATGTCGGATACGGGCTTAGTTCATACTGAAGATATTCTTGTAAATTACTTTCAAATTTTTTGCTTACAGTTATTCTCTGGAAAAGTAACATTGGATCTATAGAAACTTTACAATCATTAATTTTGACAGATTTGTTAATGGCTGAAAGCGGTAAAACCTTATCGACGCGTTTTAACTTTATTTCGTTGAAGTTCAAACCAGTTATCTTTACCATAGATTGCAATCCGATTTCATGGGCTCGGTGACAATTAATTTGGTCATTTCCAACGATTCCTGAAGCTAAGGATACCAACTGATTCGTATTTGGAAAGGGATTATGAGCGTAAACCAACCAACCAGTTCATTTACATCAGTATCATCCCTTTTTATTCGTGAATCTCTAGCATCAACATGTTGGTCCACAGAATCGAAAGAAATGTTACAAAACCGTTCAATTTCTTCACAAATTGTATTCGTGGCATACATAGCATATACCCACTTACATAGAACACTTTCTTGTGTACTTCGGCCTCGAGATACTCCTCCTTCTGTCTTCATAGATTTCATCAGACTTTGCTCGATTACCATGTCTGTCCATGTACCAGAATTGAATTTTTCTGTTCGTTTTACAGTAAAGAATCCGTTTTTAAAGTTCTCAAAGCCTGTTGATCCATTGTCTCCTCAAGTTTTAACATATCTTGAAGATACAAATGAGCTGATTTCGCATATAGGAAATGACCACCAGCATGAAAATAGGGCAGCATTTTTCGCACTGCATCCAAAATGTTCTTGAAAAAGTCCCAGCCTTTCAGCGCGAATGAAATCTAGGGCTATTGATACCATTTCAAAATATTGCACCCATAACTGTGCCGTGGGACCTCGAGCTTTTAATTCTTTTAGTTTATCCTGAAAATGATCAATTAACGAGTTGGAGCTGCTCGTACATCCTTCAACATCTTCGTAGGAAACATCGCGACTAGTATCTGTTCAATTAACTCATCTAACACACAATTTTCAATTTTCATCTCTTCAAAAATCTGTATTGATAATGCAAGTCGTAATAATATATGGCCTCTGATACTTCTTGCATAAGCGTGACCATTCAACATTTTGTCGACCGAATTTGTAGCATATATTTTACTTAAAGCTTCCTTGAGACCACTACCGTCCATTACATGTCCTATGCATCCAAGAAAAGACTTGAGCATATGAAATCCTCCAAGTTTGACAACTGTTTTAGACAAGTCTGAGTTTGCATCTGACGCAGCAACCATTTTCACGTGCTTTTGAGTACAGGGGCTGATCAAATGTAATTATGCACGTTTTTTGTTGATGTGACTTGGCAATATTTATAGCACTATGTAAAGTTGTATAAATTGTGTCTAAATTACTGGCAGGATGATCAATGAAAGGTAGAAATATAACCTGAGAAGTTGAAAAATGTTGATTATTTTTCGTAAGTTGTTGAAGATAGCCATTCCACCCTGGCAACGGTGAAAGATTCTTCCATTTTCCGTATAACCACAACAAATCAACTGCATTAAATTTTTTTTCATCAGTACTTGATCATCATGTAGATTTTGGACTTGAATCTTGCTGTACCCAGTACAACTGGCTTTTCATATGCTAAAAGAGATACATGTGATATTGCTGCTAACTCTTTTGCACTCGGTTTAGTTGTACATTTTTTTTATGCGATCATCATAAATTACAGCATCTTTCGGAGTAATTATTTTTATCATTCCCATAACGTGAAGAGTATTATTACCGTCAAGAGTACTGACATTAATATCTGCATTGTCTCCAACATATTGTACCAACGCACCAGACTCTGATGGTAAAATACGAGGTTGTGGATGGTAAACTGATTGAAACTTCATACTGTATGGTATTACTATATGATGCAGCAAATCCTAAAGATGATAAAACATCCAACAATTTTTTTAGACCCATATCTTCTGTGAAGAAATACGGAAAGGCCCAACAGTAGCTGTGATGAAAATGAACGTTCTCGTATCGAAGCCATTATTGCGTGGCTAATAGATGTGCATTTCGTTTTTAAATGATCTACTTGTCCTTTTCTATTTTTTAATATTATTTCTTCCAAAAAATTTGATAATGTTTTTGGTATTTCTTCATTAATACAATCTAGCATTTTTATTCGGAGGTGGATACGTTTTTGTTTCAACTACAGATGATCTGATGTCTTCCCTAATAATAGCCGCAGCAGCTTCTACAATCCGTAGACGTTCTTCTACAGGAGTACTTTTTTTATTTTCGTACCAAGCTCTTGATAATACGTTAAGCTGTGTATCACGGAAAGATATAATTGTAAATGATCCAATTTTTTTTGTGATTATTATATCAGTTAAATACTTTTGTTGTAATTTTGTAATAATTGTCTTATCGTCAGGTATGTATTCCGTAGGACATCTTTAAGTTCTTTCAAAGTAAATTGAGAATCTTCATTATTTTCTATATAACAAAAAATCTCCTTCCTTGCTTGAGTGACTTGATCATCTTGGCGAGGCATTTTATCTGCAGATGGTACTCGGGTTAAAAAGTTGGTATAGCAAATAGTATGATACTTTGCTTCAGCAGCGATCAAATCATACTCGTAATATATACGTTCCTTTACTAATTCTCCTAAGAATCGTTTCGTTCTTCTGCTCTCTTAATTACGTTGTCTTTGAATGCAAGAGTACTTACATTACTTATTGTCCGTCTATACTTTAATTTTTTTTCTTTTCTGCTATTTCATCAGCTTCTTGGCCACAAAATAAGCATAACTTTCCAAAATCAAAGACTTCATTTCGTTTTTTACGAGGTGCACTTGACGTTGAAGGTTCACTCTCATCTGTGCGTCGTTTTGATGCAATAATAACATTTTTACTCGTGTACACTTTTCGACACTCGGAATGCACATTTACAGAACTTAAAGTATTTAAATAGGTCTATATGTCCATCATTTCTTTCAATACTTGCAGTTTTTAAAGTTTGTAAACCACGTACGACATTCACAGAAACACCTTCTGAAAGTTTCTTATCACATATAAAACACAAATCAGCCATAGCTCTTAAAACCGTACGTCCGTAGTTGCAACGGTACAATTTCAAACTAACGAATAATCTTGACTCATACAAAGTGGAGAGAGTGGCCTTGAATACTATAGAACATCTGTCCCGGCAATGAATAGAAAAGGGCATAGGGTAGGGACAAGTATTTCCAGGTATATAAGTATTGAGAAATTTACGCGTTTAAAGAAAGATATATAATGTCGTGTTAACTTAAAATTAAACTAAAATATATAATCCAGAATTAATAATATTTTATACTTAAATAGTTAAATATGAATAATTATATATAAATAATCAAGTTACTTACTTTAATTAAATATAAATATTAATAGTTAGTACATAAATAATAGGCATTGTTTAATATTTATAATTTCCAAGTAAATAATTGACTTTATAACGTACTGATAAGCATAACTCACGCTTGACCTTGCATTAGGCCGTATATGACTGTACGAGTGGCACTCTTCGCGCTCTACCTTCAAAACGGTTGGTCGTATGAAAAAAAAGTTTAAACAAAAGTTGTAGGGAATTTTATAGCCTACAACTTTTATAATAAATGCAAATCTCATTTAACCGATAGGAAGCCAGATATTCGCGAAAACCGATTTTTGTGACCTTTGACCTTGAATATCTTGAGACGCGGACACGATAACGATTGTGACTTTTGAGACAACATTAGAATGACAAAACAAAGGTTCATACCAATTTGCAGCTTATTATCTTTCATTCCGAGGTTGACCCCTTTTTTTAACCTAATATGACTGGGGTATTATAGTTCCTCGTAAGCTGTAACGTAATCATATAAATAAGTAATGTAATCGATATATTCATCCATTATACATTATAGCCATCACGTAGCCCCGAATTTAATCCGCTTGATTTTGGTGTATGGGCGCATTAAAACACCGTGTCTATAAGAATTCCATAAACCATTCGCACCAACTATGGGAAGAAATAAATACTGCAGCAGTTTCTTTAGAACCAATGATGCTATTTAATATGAAACAATCTTTTATGGAATATTTCGACAAATGAATTGAAGAAAATGGTGGACATATCGAACACTTACTTTGACAAAAAGTTATGTTATTTAGTTTAACTATTTCATAATTTGGTTTGTAAACAAAATGTTTTGATTATGACTTTAATTTAACGTAAAACGTAAAACGTTAGATGTAAAATCCTATTATTCTGTTATTTTGTCAAATCCTATTATTAATTATCCTGCTGATATATTTATTTTATTTTAATATTTCGTTAACTATTAACTTTAGTTAAAGGTATTTTGTACCAAATTCAGAAGTATTAATGTTTTTGTCTATTTTTTCTTCGTTGCCTGGAGTAATTGCCTTAGATCAGAATTATGCAGCTGATTTTTACGCGCTATCTCAGAGTTGTTAAGATTTGAAGTTATTAACAAGTATACCTTTTTTTGTTAAAATATACATCCAAAATATAGGTAACTTGAAGAGCAAAAAAGTTAAGTGCAAATGTGGCGCCCTCTATCAGTTACATCAAAGTGTGCATCAAATTATAATTTTTCATATTTAAAAGTACCCCAGTTGTAAATTTTTATACATAAATGTTTACAAACATGAAAGTTATAGCGAAAAATAAAATTTTAATTTTGCACTTTAACATCCTGTATCTTTCTTAATATCAACATTTTATTAAATCAATTTGGCTTAAATCGTAATATTTTAAAGTGTAGAATCTACTGTTTCTTTTTGTACAATTACTTAAGAACCACCCTGTATATTCGCAGATACATTTGAATACCTGCTTATTATTTAAAAAAAATATTTGTATTTAAATTGACAGGCAATGGAGGCAGGCAATTTAGCTCAATTAGTTTTTAATACATCATTTTGATACTTTGTCTGTACTGTCGACGCTCCAATATAAGGTGCTGTAGATCTTCCACTTTACCACAGGATCAATATGGGTTATCAGTGATACCTATGCTGTGTTTGTATGCAGTAATGAGTGCGTGGTTTGATCTTATTCTGTTTATTGTTTTTATAAATAACCTATTTGGCTCATATTTAAATCATCTCTTATTGGGAATTAAGTAGTGGTTGGCAAGTTCTAAAGTTTATTCCAGTTGTACTTTGGTTGTATAAACGTTGCCATCTTTGTTTGCAATTGTTTTTACTGATATTATCTATGTCTTTTACTGGTAAAAGTATGTTGTTTATATTATGTTTGGTTAAAGCTGCAGATTTAGCTAATTTGTCGACTTCTTCATTTCCTAATATTCCAGAGTGTCCTTTTACCCAACAAATAATAATCGAGCTACCTGCGGAAGTAATATCATAATGTAAACTTTATTTCTATCTCAATATGGTTTAGGTTTTTGTGTGATTTGATAGAAGTGATTTTGTTTACAATGCTTCTACAATTGGTCAGAATGATATAATTATCCATACCAACAGAGGCTATATATTTTAACGTCAGTAAAAATATATTGAAATGCAGGCCACTCATCTTTAATTATTTTGTTGATCATACTTCCTGGAAGGTTTGAATCCATATAATATGTTTCTATTACCTTGAAGAAGAGAGTCTTAGGAGGTTGAGTATAAATTGGTGGTATTTTATTTTGATACAATTCATCTTTAAATGTTGTCAATTTCCTATAACTTTTAGCGTATATGGGAGTGTTTTTGTTACGCCAATATTGTCACTTAAGTCTAATATATTCAAGTTACGAATATTTATTAACTGGCTGAAGTTTTTTGAGATATCTCTAGCTACAAAATTATCTGTACAAAACTGTCTGCGTAGTGTAAGAGGTGACTCTTTAGCTTCAATTTCAATAATAGTAATAGGAGTAGATTTTAAGTGACCAAGACATAGCCTCAAATATTTATTCCTTTGGGTTTCAATTTTATTAAGATGTCCTATTGACGCAGACCCACATAAATGACAACTATAGTCGAAAATTGGTCGAATCATTGAGCGATGGAATAGCACATGCAATATTTGGGTCAGCTCCCCAACTGGTTTTACAAAATGCTCTAAGGATATTCAAGGAGTTTTCCGATTTTTTTTAAAATAGAATAAATTTGATTCTACCATAACAGTTTACGATCCAAATATGTGCCTAGATATTTTACACAATTTTTGATTGAAATTCTATTTTTCCTAATTTGAAGTGACCTTGAGGGGTTTGGCGTTTTTGGAAAAAAAAAATTTCAGTCTTTGTAGTTGATATTGATAAGCCTAGAGAATGGTAATATTTTTTATACAATCTAGTGTAAAATCGAGTTGATGCCTACAAATGTCTAGGTTAGCATGGGAGGTATACAACATAACATCATCTGCAAACTGTAATATATTATAGTTTGGAGGTACTATCTGTTGTAGATTTATATTGTACAATGAAAAGAGAAGTGGATTTAAAAGACTACCCTGTGGTATACCTATATTCGTTAGCCTTGGCGCTAAAAGTTTCTCATTTATTTTTAAGTAACTCCGTTCTTGTACAAGGATATAATTAAATTTGAAATTTTAACTGACATTCCAAGATATAACAATTTCTTATGTAGAATAGATAAATTTATGTTATCAAATGCAGAGGTTACATTTATAAATAATGCAGCTGTTGATTCCTGATTTGTGAAATTGACCTGAACAGAGGAAACTAGTGAAGTAAGGGGCATCTTGTGTAGACCTGGATTTCCGGAAGCCATATTGAGATTTGGCAGGATATCTTGGGATTCAAGTCAGTATTCAAGCCGATTTTTCATTAATTTCTCTAAAGTTTTTAGTATACAAGAACTTAAAGATATATGTCTGTAAGACTTTACGTTGTTATCTGACTTTCCTGGCTTCTTTATAGGCAATACAATATAGTCCTTTTATGTTTTGGAAATTAAATTCTTATTCTGGCATATACTGTTAAAAATTAGTAATAATAATGATTTGTATTCTGTGGGTAAAAAATATAGCATAGAGTAAGATATACAGTCCTGGAGACGAACTTTTATTTTGTTTGAGTTCATGATTTAATTCCTACAATTCAAATGGTTTTTCTACATTGAAGTATTCTCTGGATATGGTGACTGTAGCTTCGTTTATTTGATTTGGTACCCAAGGAGGTGAACTTTTGAAGTGGAAATCTATCCATGCAGCTTCGCAGTTTATCGGTAGTTTATTGGACTGCTTTCGGTTTTAGACATTGGACATTGCTCATTGGACTGTGGAAGTTAAGTCTTTCATGACAACATGTTAAAAGTACAATTGATAAATTTCGCGGCGATACATACTCGAATTTAAAAAATATGCTGTCGACGAAATGGCTCGTGCAAACAACATAATTGTACATCGCCTTCCTCCTTATCATTGTAAGTTGAACCCTTTTGAGCTTATCTGGGCTCACATAAAAGAACAATTGGCAAGAGAAAACTTGAGTTTTAAAATAAAGGTAAAAAGTTAGTGACATAAAAAATGTTACACCTGAGCCTTGGACAAATTGGTTTAAACATTATAAAAGAAGAAAATAGAATGTGAGATTTAGACACAAGAGTGAACATTTCGGTTAAACTATTTATTTATCAATGTAAATAGTATCTAGTGATCTCGATAGCTCTTCGTCATCCGACGAGTTGTCTTCAGACGATGATTAATATTTGATTAATATTTTTACTTCCTGTAAAGGTAATGGTTGAACTACTTTAGCAAGATTAATTTTGTATATAAGTAAGTTTATTTTGTTAACATATTTTTTAAACTAAAATACATTTTTCTTAACTCGAATATACTTTACTCTTTTTAAAAAGTCAAATAAGTCTCATATCATATATCAACGGCGGAAAAGCAGGAACTCGTAAGTGGCAATATGATCATTTGACAGGAGACCAAAAAAAAAACCGTATGATTTTTCATTTAGAATGCATCTTATTGTTTTTTGTGAAAAAGAATTACCTTTGGTGAGCAAAATAAAACAAGCAAATATTTTTTAGAGTAATTTTGAATTTAAGTAAAATAACACTAGTTACGAGGTAATGTTTTATCTAAAAGTTCACTTATGAGGTAATGCGCATTTAAAATAAGAGAAACAACTTTATGTCTTTGAATCATTTATTAGAAAAATAATAAAAATGTAATAACGTTGTCTTAATTCAAAAGTATCAAATAAATTCTGGAAGAAGTTGTATTGTTTCATAAAACTAGATTGAAGAGTTAACTATTTTTCTTTGTTATTATAAGGTAATGAATCATAAAAATACCAACTGCCACGTGGAAGACATTTTTTATTGCCTGAAAATGGTCAAATTTAGTTTTCGTTATTAGATTTCTGGATTTATATAGAGGAGGAAATATTACAGATTTAAAGTCAACTTTATCAGGCCGGATTCGCATTTCCTGAAACTCTTCACAAAAGTCCACTTTTGACCTCAAAGTTTCTATGTCTTGCTTCATATGGCTAAATTCGCCTAGCTGTTTGTATGATTTTTAGGTAATCACTTGGTTAGTACCTATATGTATATCTTTATTTTTCAAACTTGTTTCTATTACACTATGAACCGAGTCACACTTCATCTGAGTGTGACCCTTTTCAAGAAATTTTTGAACAATTAATACCTTATATTTGTCAGATAGATAGAGTAGGGCATTAGAAAGTATTGAATTTCTATTTTGGGCAGTACAGCCGTCCGAATATATAATAATAGGTAATTTATCTTTGTTCAAAAATTCTCCCCTCTAGGTATTCTACCAAAAAAGAGGACTAGGTTGAAGCTTGTACTTTAGCTTCTGTCTCATTAAACCAATAGCAAACAACTTTTTTTGTTACCAAGTTATACAATGTAAAGTTGTGACAACACAATTTAGTCTTATAATAAAATGCGCTTGCAGGTATTTGTGGCGACAACTTCACTGCTTGAAGATCCATAGTTATTAAATGGCATTCTCCTTTTTAATGCTTTTACCTTGTCTTGTTCTTTTTCGGATCTTGCCAAATTTTTCTTTGAAATACGGTCTTCGTAATTTTATTGTTCAAAAATTATCATTTTTTATACATAAAACAAATATCGCATTGATCTTTGCGAGGCTGAAACAAAGACATTTTCATCTGATTTGCCACATTCTTGAATAGTTTTAGAGAAAGTACTTTATGATTTTCCTCTTTGAACCGTTTCTCGTAAATCTTGTACCCATCAACCCATGACTAAAATATTTGTTCCAGATACAATATATCTATAGTTCTCCGACAATAGTGGGATGAAAATTATTTAGCTCAGTTAAAAATAATTTAAAACAATTTCTGTCCTCAAAAATATCCCTGCGTTTTGCTCTCAAGAAGACGGCAACTTTTAAGTCTGTACTGGAACTCATACCTTCATACTCTGCCCTCATAGCCCAAGATCTCACAGACAATTCGCCCGAAGATAATGTTTTTAAGGACAAATAAGTAAATCCTAGGCCAATATATAGCGACAAATAAGCTTAGAAAAGCAATTATTAGAATGCAAAGAATCGAGTTATTTACTTTAGCATGTCTAAACTGACAATTAGGAGGTATTGCATTAACAAAATGGCTGGAAAAAGTTACAATGTACCGTGTTCTGTAATTTAAAGCCTTCCGAAAAGTTTCACAGCTTTAACCACTGGTTAACACGGTCAGCTGCGTCTCTTTTTTTAAAAGAAAACAGTGGGCCACTGAGATGTATTCGTGTAAACTAATGAACTTTTAAGGTGCTCTTTAAAAAGTCATTTATAATAAATATGGGTAAAAAAAAAATTAATTTGGCCACAAAAAAAACTCACCGCGTGAGTCGCGTTGGTGGCCACAGGGCAGAAAATGTGACGGTTGAACTTAAAAAAAAAATAATAATCTGATTGAGAAAAAATATAATTATGAACCTAGATAACTAACATAAGTAATTATTACACAACATCAAGAAAACAAACTAATTACCTAATTTTCAATTTCTCCATGAAAACGTCTAAAAAACATTTTTCTAAGCACAATCTCGGATGTTCAGGGACTCCGCACAATAAAACAATGAGTCCTTCCTTTCTTTTTTAGTTTGCCAGCAATATTTACACCGTCGTCGTTTTGTAATACCATTAGCTGATTTAGGGCAATGGGATGGCAAATGAAACGTTAATTTTTTCTGGACTTGAGGGATTTTTGGGTTTGGTCCCAAAAGACTATCAATAGAAAATCGAAAGTCGTACAATGACAATTTTGTATTAGAATTATTATAGAATTAGTATGCGTTGATTAGCATAATTTGAAAAATATGTATATGCCTATTTTTTTGTACCACCTCATAGTTTGTGTTCGCAACTATAATAATTTAACATCTGGTCGCCTAAGTCAATGCCACCTTTGCTTTTGTTATATTCAGCGACTAAACGGGGCTTTTCTTTATCAATTTCTTTCCTAGATATTGTTGGAACTATTTCATGACCAAATTCGGAAGAGATCATTAAAATATCTCGCTGATCTTTCCAGTTATATAAAACATATCCCTTTATTATACAGTTTGACACCATATTTGTGTCGTTTGCCTTGAGAAATTGACGAAAACTAAGTCTTCCTCTCCATTAAGTCATAGATTCATCCAAAAAAAATCTAACTTGGCAAGTCTGGACTGGTTATTGTCACTATTATTGTTAAAATGTAAGGCACGCAAAATTAACTTAAATCGATTTCGGCTTATATATTATCCAAACACTGGAATACGAAATAAATGATTTTTCTTCCAATAATGATTCATACGATAAATTTTTATGGTTCCCATGTGAAACAACAAACCAAGAAAAATTTTAAATTCTTCTATAGTTATATCCTTCCAAGCTTAAATTTTATTTTTCTCAGATTTACGTTGAGAAAGAATATCAAAGGCATATAAATTGCTATTTTGAATAATCAGGTCATAGAATAATTCACATGCCAATAAATTGAAGTAATAAATAGGATTGCTGCCACCCACATTAATTTTCAATCCTGGTATTGCTGTAAATGGTAGCACTGTAGGATGTTGAACCTCTGAAGATCATTCAATAATATTTTGAGACTCATCATGATCATCATCATCTTCAGATTCTTCTTGTGAATTAGGATCGTCTGTCCGATCATCTTCATCACAATATAAATCTTCATCACTTGCGTCAATGTCGTCATGTGAATTTTCTAATATGTGTAATAATTTATCATCTGATATTGGCTGAGAAGTTTTCCACCTACGAAGTCGAAGGTTGGCAATATTCATCACTCATTTTAAAAATAATTTAAAATTGAAGTATTTAGCAAAACACGTGCAATATCTCACAGTAAAACCAAAAGACATCCAACGCCGAAACCGTAGAAAATATTACTGAATGCGTAGCAAAATAAACCGATTGGATTGGATTATGATAATACAACAAATTATTGGAAATGCAATATAATCTTGATACATCTGGTGATTCTTTCAAAGCTGACCGATGCTTTTACTTTTATTACTTTACAACCTTTTCTTACAGCTAATTTTGTCGTCTTCAAGCACGTCTAGCTTAAACATTTGAAAAGTAAGCAATGAAATTGAGGATTTCATATTTTATTATCCAATTTATCCATGGTACAGAAGATATTTGTTATAATTTGTGAAAAATCCGCCAAGATAACATTCATACATTGTCATGATATACTCAGAATAAAGTGTAACATCAAAATTAGAACACCCAAACACAAACTCCAGTATATGCCAGTGTTTTCAAGGGTCCAGCAGATATTTGTTCTAATTCGTAAAAAATCCGTTGAGATAACGTTCATATATTGTCATATAGTCAAAGAACGCGCGACTCGCGTTGGTGGCTTCTTAGGCTATATTCACTGAACGCGACAGTCGCGTTGTCGGACTTGATCGTGTTTAGATGCCGCAACTTATTCTAAACCAAAAACCGAAATATTTGATTTTATGCAAATTTATTAGTTACGAGGTCCTGCTTTTCCGCCGCCGCCGTTTTATGGCAACGATGGTCCTATTCTACGATGGTACTATTCCTTTCTAATAGTCTCAAGAACACGAGTTGTCATGTATGACTTTTACACAGGGTATTATCGTACTTTTAGAAGCTTTCTATATATAAACATTGTATATAAATATAATGTTATACATAAATGTTAATGTTATTAAATACATTTTATTAGATACATTAACGAATAAAAAACGATCATTTTTCTTCGATAATTTTGCTGCATGTGAATGATTAAAATATAAATTACTAGAAAAAATCTATTATCACAATCACAAACTGGCAACGATGTCCTCATTCATATTTCTGAGAATCTACTACCTACAAATTTGATTCTCAACTATACATTATCGTAGCTATTATCTCCATCTCCCCTTTATAAATTTTCGAACTATCAGCCTTATGAGTCATGTACTTAAGATTTTTCTTAAATCATACATGTCAGAATTCACAAGACATGCGAAAGAAATGTCGGTGAAATGCAATTTGCATTCCGAAATTCGATGGGTACACGTGAAGCACTTTTCACCTTACTTACAAGTCCTACTTCAGAGATGCCGCGATGTCAGTTGTGATGTGTATATTTGTTTTATTGACTACGCCAAGGCATTTGACCGTTGTCAGCACCAGAAAATGGTCTCCGCCCTACAAAGCGTAGGATTGGATGAGAAGAACATTCGGATCATCATGAATTTATACTGGAACTAGCGTGCTTAAGTCAAGGTCATAGACCAGCTGACCGACCAAGTGAAGATCAAGCAAGGAGTAAGGCAACTATTTTCGGTTAAATACATTTTGTTGAACGGTGAATACATCAAGAATATCCGCTACGTCGATGACACTGTGTTACTAGCAACCAGCTTAAATGTGATTTATTAACCTCACTGCACTCGGCTAATAACCTCTACAAAATTGAACTTTAATGCTTTTTTTCTTAAATAACAAGTAAACTGACATCAAACTTCTTTACAGAAAAAATGCCACGAAGCAAAAGTGAAATAAAAAGAGTCAAAGTGGATGTAGGTGCTTTGCAGAAAGCTGTCGAAGACGTCCCCAAAAATAAGATTCTGGTTCGACAAGCTGCCAAAAAATATGATATTTATCGATCAACCTTATCTAATCATATTCGAATTCATGTAAACTCCGAACGTCCTACATTCGAATACAATGCGAACAACGATGTTAAAAAAGTGTCACAGTCACAAGAGTCACAGTTGGAGCAGTACTTGACACAGGCAGCGTCGCTTCATTATGGACTTGGACTTGGACAAAAAAAGATGCAAGTATCTTAGCATTTCAATACGCCACACGAAAATAAAATAAAAACACCAGACAATTGGACTTTAAATACAACTGCAGGCAAAGACTGGCTAAGACACTTCATTAATCGGCATCCATCATTGTCGTTAAGGGAACCCGAGGCTACAAGCCTTGCAAGGTCAACCAGTTTTAACGAAGAAAATATCCAAGCTTTTTTTAACAATCTTAAAACAGTATTGTCACGCTATAAGTTTTTTTCTGTCAATATCTATAATTTAGATGAAACCGGGAATTCTTCAGTCCATACCCCACCTAAGATAATAGCCTTAAAAGGTGTAACGCAACTGGGTTGTATGACATCCGGAGAAAGAGGGATCAATGTAACTTTGATTGCTGCGGTTAATGTCATCAGTAACCATGTGTTGCCCATGTTGATATTCCCTCGCGTATTTTGAAGGACCACATGTTACATGGTGCACCACCGGGTTCAATTAGAAGCGCAAATCCATCAGGATAGTCAAACGAGGAAGCGAGAAGCTTTTTTTACACTACTTGGATCATTTTAGAGCCCACGTTAAGCCGAGAGAGCAGGAAAAAGTGCTACCAATTTTCTATAATCACGAGTCCCATATTGCAGTTTCTGTGATTGATTTGGCGAAGGAAAATAATATTGTGCTATAAACGTTGCCGGCACACACCTCGCACAGAATTCAACCTCTTGACAGGACTGTTTTTGGACTATAAAAAACCTACTACAACACCATAGCTAATGAGTGGATGATGACTCATCCTGGACGTCCTATTAGCTTGTATCACGAAGCTGAACTCGTAGGCAAGGCATTTGCAAAAGCATTTACCCCTGCAAACATTGTCACAGGATTTGAAAAAACAGGGATATGTCCTGTTAAATAAAAATATATTTGGCGACCACGAATATCTGTCGTCCTATATAACAGATGGCCCAAATCCATAATCAGAAGAGAATTCTAATACGGAATCTTGCTCGTCAAGCCTTCAACTATCCGCAAATCCATCAACATTTAACTTGACATCGGCACTTCCATTGCAGTCTAATGACAAGCCAAATAACGCTGACTTCAAAAGCCCGTTTGTAGTGCGCCCATTCCCCAAAGCCGTAGCTCGAAAGACTTCTCAAAAGGAACGAAAGCGTGGTAAAACAAGAATTTTGACAGACACTCTGGAGAAAGAGGAACTATTGCAAAGTAAGGTGAAAAAGCCAAAGTCAGTCAAAAGGAAGGTTCTCTGCGATAGTTCAGATGAATCTGATGAAGAGATGAAAAATATAACAAAGAATTCAAGTGACGAGGATTTAGAAACTTTTCTGGCAAATGAAAATGAAAATTATTCATTAACAACAGAAAAAAGGAAGAAATACTGAGCTCTTCTAACTTAAAAGAAGGTGATTTTGTTCTCGTAAAATTGGTCAGTAAAAAGAATATTGCACACTATGTTGCCAAGATAGTTAAGGTTTTAGACGACGAATACATGGTCAAATATTTAAAAACAGTTATTGGAAACAATAAATTTGTCTATTCAGATGAGGAAGTCTCTGGTCCCTCCGAAGGCGACATAATAAAAAACTGCCTTTACCGGATTTGGTTGGAACATCACAACGCCAACAAAATATGATGTCCTTTAACGTTAAATTTGATACATACAATGTAAAGTAATCATGTTTGTCATCTTATAATTCATGTAATAAATAAGATTCCCTTCGTTTGTGTTGTTTCTTCTTAATCAAACGTAATTTGTTCTCTGACCACAGGTACAACATAATGTGGACCAAGGTACAACACAATGTCGTACCTTTGGACGACCTGTCAAAAACATTTTAAATTTTTTTTAAAAGGTAACTGAAATGAATCCATAGACCTATACTTTGTCATTTATAGATAAAGGTTGTATCTACCTTTGTATGCTTCAATGGTCGCTATAAAGCAATTTTTAAACATTTTGAACCAAACGACATGAAATTTGCCCAAAGGTACAACACTTCTCCCCTAAGCTTGAGTACCTCGGCCACGTGATGCAGAACGAAGAAAAATATCGAGTACTTCAACTCCTTTTGCAGGGTAAAGTATTTGACAGGAGAGGACCGGGACGCCGTCGTATCTCGTGGGTGAAAAACCTCCGACAATGGTTTGAGATGACCTCCGCAAAGCTGTTTCGCAGAGCAGTCAACAAAACCATGATGGCCTTGATGATCGCCAACATCCGGACCGGATAAGACACTGAAGAAGAAGAAGTTTTTAAATATAATAATAATACCTCTATGAGAGTTGCTATATCCAATTTTGTTCTGGTTATCAATATACCATCCTTCTCTAGTTTGGATCATATATTTTTTTAAAGTTTTATCTAGCATCAGATCAAAAAATATCAATTTTTTACCTTCTGGATGATACAAATTTTATTTAAAAAATTGAATTCGCGCGGATAACTGACATTTAAAATCGCTGGTCGCTTTAAGCTTTATTTCTGAGAGAACGATTTATTCTACATTGTTTTCTATTCTAACATTCTACAAGTGTTTATAACTATTTTTGTTTGAAATTATCTCAGCTACATTTCTTGTTTAAAAACTTATTTTTCTACGGCGTACAGATCTTGGTAAATAGATGTTTTTCCTCTGAGTGGGGGATTTTAGAGTAAAGCACAAATTAGCAATGGGAAAATTTTTGCATTATTTTTGGGGTTCCAAAAAAAAAACATTCTCAGCAAAAGTCAGTTTATTAGCCTCGTTTTAAGAGATCAAATCTCTGACGACTGGAATTCCGAATTTTTTTCAATTCCAAAAAATAAAACAAAAAATTAAGATGACATTTTATTAAATTTTTTAAATGAACAAAGGAACATTTTTATGGCTAAAATATAAAAAAAAACGGGTGTGGCAGTCCAGTGGGACTGCCGGTAAAAGTTACACTTCTATACAGGCATTCGCCGTTACAAATTTATTTGGGAGTCAATCTGCACAATCATTACATGTCTAATGCTATAGGTAAGACATAGCAGAGAGAAAAACAGAATTAATAACAACTTACTAACAATTAATAAACAACATTTGACCTATAATAGGAGTATAGTAAATGAAGGATTGAATCAATATTTTGATGAAAATGTATATTTTTATTTTCATATATGTATGAAAGGAGTTGAATGCAAAAATTTTTTTACACATACTGTGCAGTAAAATTCATTGTTTATTTTGTTATTAATATAAAAATACAATACAATACACTGCAACATAATTCAATATAATAATACAATACAAATTAAAATGCAATATTCATAAGTATTTAAAAATGACAATAATATACATAAAAAAAAGACACTACAATACAGTGCAACATAATTCAATATAACAATACAAAAATGCAATATTCATAAGTATTTAAAAATGACAGTAATATACATAACTTTTCTACTTACGCATGTGTTTAATGTAATAATATTAATAAAAAAGTCCTCTCCGACTGGGAGTCGAACCCCGGTCTCCCGCGTGACAGGCGGGGATATTGACTACTATACTACCGAGAACATGACACAAACCTATTTCAAAATTGACAGTTCTGGGTCATACAGTGATTTATTGAGATTATTATTTTGAAATACAAAAGACTAATATAATTTTGAACATTTAATAAATAATACAAAACTTATCACATAAATAATAATATTAATAAATATTTTATTATATATATATATATATATATATATATATATATATATATATATATATATATGTATATATAATATTATATGTATATATATATATATAATATATATAATATTTAATATATATACAAAAGGAACATTTTTATATTCGAGAGAGGAAGAGAGAGAAAATATATCTTCTGCCTCTCTCTTACCCATTATCTTACATATGTAATGATTTCACAGATTCACTCCCATACAAATTTCCAACGTGGAGCGCAACTCTGAGATAGCGCGT